>NC_089754.1:8130302-8147802 GCF_040412425.1 Macrobrachium rosenbergii | reverse complement strand
ATTTTTACAGCTGCCATCGATGAGATTGAAAAAGCTATCACGCTACAGATCTTCATTGCTCTGATCTGCACATCCATCACGAATTTGATCCAAATGCTGTTATGAAGCACATCTTCACATTCTTCATGGCTTACTTCCATCAATATGACTTGAGTGCAAATAGCCTTCATAGCTCAGGCTCTTTTGCTGGTACAGCTTAGTATAGCTGATTTAGCTTAGCTTTCGTGGTTAGGACTTGGGTGCAATAGCTGTCAAGACTATGGTCTTATAGCTTCGACTATTATATAATTTTCAGAATTGTTCAGTCTTACAGCTGCGTAGGCTGTAAGTTGATCAGTTGTCATGTACCTTTTGTCGGTCATGACCGAAGTAGGAACTGTTCCCTCTCTTTTTTTATGGGATACTCTCATAAATTTTTGCTCCTCTTATCTCGAGTTTTCACCTTCAGATATTCTATTCAACAGAAATCCCGCTAACCTAAATAACAACCTTTTAAAGATGTTATATAAGATTTGGTTAACTATTCAAATGACAATAATAACAACTGCTTATGATGAGTGATAACCGAAGTACGAAAGATTCCGCAGCCGTGTTAAACACGCTGACCTGTTTTCACGTATTTTTCCACGATATAAAGGAAGGCAACTAACTGTTATGTCATTGCTCATAAAGCTTTGGATTTTGCATTTATAAGCATACATAATTTTACAGTTATTTATATATATGCCTGTATAAAACCATATAACAAATACATAATTTTCATTCACCACTTTGTTTTCACTCAATCACTATAAATATACAACTGTACAAAATAGTGCAAAAGTTGACAAGACTTTGTAAGAGGAACAGGCGAGACTAGTAAAAAGAAAGAGCAAGGTACAGAGGGTAAATGCAAGGAAGGCAGCAGGGTGCACAAGAGAACATTAGCCAAGGTGGAGTGTTTGACGGGATTGTTGACCCAACTCTCCTTTACGAAAGTAAGCGCGGACCGGGAATGCGAATGTAAGAAAAAGTTCAAGTTGTAGTGAGTAACTGTTTGCGAAGTTTAAGTGGCGAAAGAAGAAATGAACGGCGTAGAAATATGTTAAAACATAGAAAAGGTAAAAAGGTTAGCGAAGGTGAAAGTGTAGTGCTTTGATTATAGATAGTTAGGGCTTGTGAAAAAAAATGGAAAACTATAGATGGGAGAAAGGGCGTATAATTAGGAAATTTCAGGAGGAAGAAGGATATGAAGTGTTGCAAAAATGTGTAATGATGTACAGGAAAATAAAGGCTTTCATAACAAAGCAACGAAGAATAGGTGCAAAAAAAAAAAAATGAATGGCGCAGCGTGTACAGGGGAATAGACACTCTACTGGTGAGCTTTTTGTGTGCACGTATGAATCGGCTAATATTGTGGAAGTTTGCTGCGCAGGTTTTAGCCACAAATCAACTGTCAAAGTACGAATATGGTAGAGTCCATTACTTGTTTTTTGTTTTTTTATGGGTCCACCCTGTCAGAGAAAACGGCTTAATGTTTGCACACACACACACATATGTACATTATATATATAGTGTGTATATATATATATATTGTATATATATATATATATATATATATATATATATATATATATATATATATATATATATATATATATATATAGAGAGAGAGAGAGAGAGAGAGAGAGCAAATAGTCATAGGGACAGATTCGAAAGCAGAATTATTCTTCGGAAAAAAAAAAAAAAAAAAAAAAAAAAAAAGGCTCCCCAGCGACGTGTGTACTTCAATGCGAATGACAGAACTTTCGAATGATGAATAATGGATGACTGTACAGCTGCGAACGTTGCTTGAATTGTAATAAAATGATAATAAAGTACAAGAAATAAAGAAAAACACCCTCTGAGTAAAGAGTCGCTGCTTTTTGAAGCCGAACTTCATTTTCTCTAGATATCTCATGAAATGTTCCAGAAAAAGAAACCCCATTCAATTAACTGATGTATAACACAAAGGAGGTACGCTACAGCCATCATTATACAGTAATGTTACGCTAATCTGAAAAGTTTGTAAGGAATTAATGATAAACAGCCATGAGGAAAGGGAAAGGCGTTTATAAACTTGGAAGAATGATAAGAAGCACGGAACATCACTTGCAAAACTTTTGTTCTTAGATATATCTGGCCTAGCGCCAGCAATGGTTTCTCTTCCTCTGAGCAAACCGTAAGGAGCAAGTTGTAGAAGAAAGGAAAAACGAAAGGATGCGGATTCTTTCCGTAACGTCAATGCAAAAAAGATAGAAAGAAAAAAAAGGTAATAAGAGGAATTAGGGTGGGAAATCCCAGCGGAGGGGAATGAAGAGACTCAAAAAAAAAAAAAAGTCTTCTGAGAAAGCTCAAGTGAGTCAGATGCACCGCCAAGAAGCGAGGACAATAACACATAGAGGGATCGGTCAGTGACCCTGAAATCCTTCATTGGAATGTATCTTAAAGACGTAGCTAGTTGGCAGGGAGAGAGAGAGAGAGAGAGAGAGAGAGAGAGAGAGAGAGAGAGAGAGAGAGAGAGAGTGCTGGAGGGGGAGGTGCCAGAAGAGAAGAGCCCTCCGGTTTCTCAGTAAGTCTTCAGGGATGAGGCTGCTAGCCCAACTGCCTGACCCCGTCGGATGGTACCGATTTTCAGCTGCGGCCTTAGACTAGAAATTTCATCTGCAATTCCATATCTATAGAAGAACAGACATGCACCCCGTTCCCATATGCTCAAAGAAAGAAATTTCTGAGGTCTACAAGTCTCCCAGAATCATCATCGCACTTATGGCGGTCTAAACTGGCAGAATGTCATCATAAGAAGCTGTATGTCTTTTTGCAGTCTTACGACTTTCACACTCCAAAGGGTAACGTATAACGTTATATTAGTAGAAACAGTATTTCACGTTGGAGAAATCTAGAGCGTCTTGTGCAATGAGTTAAAAGTCAACTGCTGTCTTTTGCCAAGAGCAGGTTTGAATCTGAATCCCTCCTGGAACTTATCCTTCACTTCCCTTTCTGAAATAGAAGCAGTTAGGATACCACTGCATCTTTTACAAAACACTATTATCCTTTTGCAGTTCCCAACTGATTATGCTCTCGTTATTTCTTAAACAGTTCGAATACTGAAATTATTAGGCAATGCATAACTATCCTTTAAAGAAACGCTAACCGCTCCTATAGAAAAAATGATAAAACATTAGAATACATTCTATCATTGAAAAATGGTTTTGTTATATTCAGCCTTTATACCTGATTTATATTAAACGAGACACATTTTACAAAGATTTGGTTAGTCTACAAACTTTACTTTTCAGTTTCTGATAAACAAAAATGTCCTAATAAAAAGTGCTAGGAAATAAAGCCCATCTTACTTTCTTATAACACTTTCACGCTTATCTACACATAAGTGTCTTATACAGTACATATGGCGTAAGGATGTGGCAACAACACCGTCCACATTTGGAAGGTAAAAGTCTGCCAACTTGAGCGCTGTGGCCGAGTGGGGTGGTGCTCAGCACTTGTTTGCTACGCCCATGGTTCATTTCCAGTCCTACTACTCACCGATGCACAACCAGACATGTGTGTGTGTATGTGTGTGTGTACTCTGTAAAATCAAATGACTGTGAAGATGCATTTTTTATATATGATTTTATATATATGATTTTATCTACATATATTTTCTCAGTGCAACGAAAACAGCGCAAAAACAATGAAAAACGAAGTTACAAAAATTAGTAGTTTTTTCAGGAAAAGTCAGGAAAAGTCACAGAAAACTCAACAGTTTTTTCTTATGAATGGCGAAGCAAAGTAACTATGGGCAAATAGGTGTAATAAATTACGTGCATTGAGGTTATTAGTCACATTATGTGATCACCTTTATTTAAAATTTTCATTCTTGAATAGTCAACGCGAATAGATCTTCCTTGCAATATGTCCAAGCCATTAAATAAGATAAATCAAATACTTAATAATGATAATAACAGCGACCTTTTCGTGATAGACATTTAATTAGTTTGTAAGATTCTATAGCTTTCCGTTTATGGAGAGCAATTTACAAGAGGACAGTGAAGAAAACACAGAGATCTCACCTGAAGAAGAGTGATGATCCAAGGGCTGGAGTTCTGGGTCATGAGTGGGCGAAGGGGCGTCGTCGCTTCCGATACCAGACGACCTAGCAGAATCGTCCTCGTTGCTCTTACGACCAGCGACGGGTGCATTTCGACGGCTGTCAATAGGTCGTCCTCGACTTCGGTTGAGCGTGTCGTAGTCCTTTGGGGGGAGCAGGAGAGGTCCGGCACGTGTGCCCAACTTCTCTCTCAATTCCGCTGCCAAGGAATCATAAAGGGTGGCCATGTTTGGATTGGCCGCAGCCGATATGACCCCAGGAGAACGACCGCCACTGCTGCCACCTGCCCCGGAGGACGTGGACGACCCAGTCGAGGCACCATCTGACCCTCTGCTGGAAATGGATGCTGGAAGGAGACCGCGGGCGGCTAAACGCGATTCGAGTGATGCCAACTTCGCCTGTTGGTCAGGACGATCAACCAGCTGTGCTAAATGCTCGCGCAAGAGAGTAGCCGTTTCTGTCGAGTCGCAACGGTAGGTGTGGACGTGGACGGGGCATCTTGTCAAAGGGTTGTAGATCAAAAGAATGGCAGAGACGATGTCATCGTCGGGTCGTGACTCCTGCTGGACATAGGTGACAGCGGAGGCTGGTATGAAATGCTTGGTGGGGGCGTGCGTCCTGCCGTTGGCTCCTGCCTGCAGCAGTTTGATGCCCCGGCCGGACACCTGCAGGGTCACCTTGTCTGGCTCGTGCTCTCGTTCCCGCCCCACCAAGTAATGCACGACGGGTCTCACGCATTCTGCCCCTCGGAGCCCTCGACATTCCTCAGCACCCAGAAACCACACGTAGTAGGAGGCTTTGCGAACTTTGGATGAAGACCCACATCCTCCTCCTCCTCCTCCTCCTCCTCCCCCCCTCCTCCGCTAGTGCTATTCGTAGGCGACGATGAAGGAGGAGGACCCGAGCAACCCCGCTCCCCCCGCTGTTGCTCCTTAAGCCTCATAATCCTGCGGAGTTTGACCTTTTCAACTCACATGAACATATATTCTCACTTTATTCACTTCACAAAATTATTTTATCTTTTAATATTTTGACCTCTTTTTCACCAAGAAATCTCCTTGGCAATCTAAATTTATATGAAATATAATATCACTTTTCTTTCTTTTTATGAAATACCTTCACGGAGTTTCACGAGTCTAGGCCAGTGACAACGTGGGCGAGAGACAGAAGGAAGGAAGAAGAGAGTAGCAACCACATAAACACTATCACAGCCAGCGAGTAACTGAACCCTTCTCGGCAGTCTGTAATGTTTCCGCAATGAAGAAGGTCGACGGCGACTGCACCAGCGCCATCTGTGGGTTCGAAAAAGAACCCGATGGCCAGGTAACTTGCGGGAAGTCAGTGGCCCCATCGAAACTACCAATCACAACTGAGCTTGGCGGACGGGGAAACAGAGCGGACCAGTTACATTAGCTGCTGAGATGCCCAGAGGATCTACACTTCTTATTTCCTGATGGAACAATATTTGGCTAATAAAAGGAATTGCTTCAACTTTCCCTCGGCACTGAATGGACAGGTTGTTAATACTCTAATGAATAATACCGAGACTGATCTTTACTCAGGAACTCGGAATTCTATTGCAGGAAAACCAGTAAAGTTATCCATGTTCACATAGGAGTGATTTCAATGCATGCCAAACAGTAAGCCTTATCTTACATTCTGTTGGAAAAAATCGGGGTGCAAGCTCGCTCGCTCGCTGCTCGCTCTCTCTCTCTCTCTCTCTCTCTCTCTCTCTCTCTCTCTCTCTCTCTCTCTCTCTCTCCTTTACAGCAGGGTGGAGTTCAATACCATTCCTTCATATACAGCATTGTAACTGCTAATCAAAATCATGACAGACAATTCAAATTCTAAACACGATAACGTTTCAAGAAAAAGATCAGAAATACTCGTATACAAAGGAGCGCATAAACTTTTTAAGAAACTGAAGTTGGCTGCCAGGGAAAATAGCATAACTTTTATACGGAAAAGGGGAAATTGTTAAAAGCCTCACTTTGGCCATTACGTTTCCAGTTGAAAATACAATAAGCACTGAGCAACACCCCGAATAAGAGGATATAAAACAAACAAGAGTTCATGGAGCACTAAGACCGCAAAATTGACGGTTACCATTGAAAATACAATTCTCAGTAAATAAAAAGTAAGAAGAAAAGGAAGACAACAGCACAACAACGACAGCTACAAAAAAAAAAAAAATTCAACTCCGTTACAAGATCGCATTCCTTTGCTAGTTTTACAGATATTACTCTGGGCCTTGCTCTCAAGAACTTCAGTGAAAGCATCCGCCATTCTCACCCTCTTTGTATAATTTAAGGCTCAGTCCCACACATACTGAGGTCAAGTCTCGAATTCAGTGGTCAACCGGTTTCACCCCTCTCTTTCAAATACTCAAAATCCAGAATGTGGCACCGTCTAGCTTCTTCAGCACTTCCTGAATTTCATATATAGCATATATATCGCGATATTAAGCCACAAATACCCTTTAATATCTAATTACTTTACCTTGAGAATAACTTCATCCTCATCATTCATAATTCCCTTTGGTTGTATGTTATTCTCAGGGTAAAGTGAAGATGATATTAAGGGCATTTGTGGCTTCATATCTGTGACCGTAAAAAAGTCACGTGTCAGTAAGAGACAAAGCTGTCATACACATCACACACACACACACAGATACATATATATACACAACATATATATAGACACATATATATACATATACACATACATATATTTATATATATATACACACACATATATATATATATATAAACATATATATTTATCTATATAATGTGTAAGTGTGTGTTTCGAAGCAGTAGATGCTTATGTGTATTTGGAAGTTTCGGAAGATGGTAGGATGAGAGATGAGGTGAATCAAAGGGCAGGGGAAGCAATAAAGGTAGCGGGCTGTGGGTATAACACTGGGAGGAAATGTGGAGTGTCTAAGGAAGTGAAGTCTACAATGACAGTGAGAGAGAGAGGGTGGAAACTGTAGAGATGGCTTTTTGTACTTAGGATTTGTGGTATAAGAAAACTTCAAAGGGTGACAAATGTCGACTTAAGTAAAAGGATACAAGGGTCAGAGAAGGAGAAAGGATGACTCAGTGTTTTGAGATGGTTTGGTCACGTGGAAAAAATGGATGATGAAAGGTTTGTGAAAAGAATATAAACTCGGAAGTTAGAGGAAAGAGAAGACGACCTAGAAAGAGATAGAAAGATCGAGTGAAAGAGGTGCTGGAAGGCCGGGCCTTAACATCCAGGAAACGACACAATACCGGGTGGATGGAGGCGAGATGCGCCGTAGAGGCTATATTGGAGATCCGACGTGATGAATGTGAACCTTTTCTCTAGCTGTATGAAGCCACTAGTGCTGTGTAAGTTTAATGCACGCAAGTTTCATTCGCATTTCATCATATTAAACATACATGTGGTGGCATTATTGTTCTTTTTCTTGAGAGCTATCCTCTGCTGTGGAAATGGCTTATCTTTTTTTCTTTTTAAAGAATAATGCATAACTAAACTTGATTTCCACAACTTTCTGCAATACATTATACACACACGTGTATATATATATATATATATATATATATATATATATATATATATATATATATATATATACAAACAGTATATATACATATATAAACAGTATATATAAATATATATATATATATATATATACTGTATAATCTATATATATATATATATTTTATAGACCATGATATTAACATATATATATATATATAATATATATATATATAAGTTAAAGTATACCTTAGTTTTACCAGACCACTGAGCTGATTAACAGCTCTATATAGGGCTATATATATATATATATATATATATATATATATATATATATATATATATATATATATATATATATATATATATATATATATATATATATATATATATGTATGTGTGTATTACAATTACACTAAGTTGTGAAAATCAACTTCTTTTATACATTGTTCTTCAAAAAAAATATATAAATCGTTTTAATGAATTAATTGCCGATAATACGTGAGTATGAGATGTATTAACACGTAAAATTGTGGCGAACAGTTTCAACATAATTGAGAATATGAACAAAATTCCTTTTAAACCGTTAGTGCAAAAAAGAGAGGGGAAAACTAGATTAATGAAAAAGACGCAACGTACATTTTCTTCAATATATTTCTGAAGCAAAGAGAAGATGGAGACCATGGGAGTCTTTGATTACTGGCGTTGCACAAGTGTTGAAAGAAAGGAGTATAACAGTATATGATATAGACAAATAGGGTTGCAATACAAATTCCTGAAGATTTATCTAATTATAACCAACTTTAATGAATATTTTCCATTCTTTCCTTCGAGAAACGCTGCTTTACGTCTGTTTCTAAGTGACATAACTTCTCTAACTGAACAGCAAAGAAAGTGGGGAAATTTCAGTAGTGGGGACCAGCCAAGTCCCAGAGGAACGCTGGAGACTTCCTGTGTGAAAGTTGAAGGTCAGGACAAGTATTTCTAACACCCTAGTCTACCAGATGATCCTTGTTAACAACAACTCTCTCTCTCTCTCTCTCTCTCTCTCTCTCTCTCTCTCTCTCTCTCTCTCTCTCTCTCTCTCTCTCTTTTACATCAAACTGTATCAAGTTGAGTTCATTTGTTACCTTACAAAAGATTGTATAAGGGGTATGTATTAATATCAATAAGATTTCAAGATGATCCTTTGTGATAACTATTTTCTCTCTTTCTCTCTCTCCCTCTTGCGCGCACACACACACACACACACACACACACACACACTTACACTCACATACTGAAAACAAAATTTCCCCGTGTGTGCGCGCAGATAATTCAGTAGAGCCCAGAATGTTGTTGTACTGACACAAAGCTCTTTTTTTTTTAATTGGGAGTATAATGAACAACTCATTTTGACGTCAATCAAGTTTTTCTTTATCAGAATGGATATGATGAGGCTTAACCATCTGCCATGCATCACGAGATATTATCCCTTACGTTTACACTATTTTTGTGTTTTTACCGAACAAATTGCTCAAAATACTGAAATATGACGTGTGAATCATCTTTTGGAGGGCCAATTTTTTCTCGTAACACTCACATTGGAAACAGTGGAGCAAGATACTCTGTTGAAATTTACACATGCATAGACAAGACACACCCAAACACAGTTAAGATAAAGGATACTATATCGTGAATCACAGCAAATGAGTTAGCCTTCTCATATTCGTTTCTGATGAAAAATCTTGAATACAAATATATATACTGTATATATATATATATATATATATATTTATTTATATTGATATGTGTATGTATGCATGTAAAGATATACGTTAAGTTTCAGTTAATGGAGCCATACCTCGTAACATTCATCTTGATGTTGCTGTTTATCGTACATTGGAAGTTGTCAGTTCCTTAACTTGTGCCGTATGCCCAAGAGTATAAACAAAAAAGAATTTGTTTAGTACTAAGAAGTAAATTAACGCTTAACGATCGAACGACAAATAGTATTACCTTCTTGTTTTTGCGCAGGCCTAAGGGTAAAGAATGGTGGAAAAAAAGGGAAAGGAAGTAGTATAGATGATTACAGGAATCAGGGGAAATAGAAGGAGTTAAGAAAAAGCGAGGAAATTCCAAACCTTGCAGGAAGAAGAGAAGGCAAACACTCACCGAACAGAGGAGGCCGAGGGGCTTTGACCTCCAAGGAGTACTTATGGAATGTGGTGCCTCTGTAACTGTTGTGTGACCGCCTGAAGAATAGGCGGGCCTCCTCCTAAGGTGCAAAGGGATATCGATTCCAATTTTTACAAATGTGTCAAAAGGACAAAGGTCACCGACGATATTCTACAGAACTTATTTTATTATTTGCAATGATTAAAGAGTCTCTTGGAACAAGCGACAAGCCATGAACTAGAATATAAGCTTCCTAAAATTCATTGCCCTATGTAAAAAAGGGATAGCAAATGCAGTTCATTTACATTGTTTAGCAAAAGGTGGATCTGAAAAAAATATATGTTACGATGCGTCAATAAACGTGAAAGCGCTTGGTACTGAAATTCTGCCTGTCTTTTTCCTGTGGGATTCGCTTTTATATATATATATATATATATATATATATATATATATATATATATATATATATATATATATATATATATATATATATATATATATATTTAAATATGAGTATATATACAAAAATGGATGTATGTATGTGTGTGTGTATGTTCCAGCATAACTATGAGATGCATGGAGCAATTTCAATCAAACTTGGTGTACACATGACTTACTATCTGGAAAAGAATACTGTGGGGGTAAGGCATCACTAGAAACAAAGTATATCTTAGTTTAACCAAACCACTGAGCTGATTAACAGCTCTCCTAGGGCTGGCCCGAAAGATTAGACTTATTTTACGTGGCTAAGAACCAACTGGTTATCTAGCAACAGGACCTACAACTTATTGTGGAATCCAAACCACATTATGACAAGAAATGAATTTCTGTCAAGACATAAATTCCTCTAATTCTTCATTGGCCGGTCGGAGAGTCGAATGCTGGGCCAATAGTGTGCTAGCCGAGAGCTCTACCCACCCCTCTAATGAAGAACTCATATGCCTTACTATCTGGAAAAGAATACAGCGGGGGGTAAGAAATCACTGGCACCAAAAGGGGTGGGATGGGAAGGGGTGACATGTAAAAATAACCACAGACGACAGATATTAGTGTCTAATCCATAGTTTTCGATGCCCTTTAAGTCCAAGTTCAGCCCCGATAGGCGGGGAGAGGGGGGGGGGACGTGAGAAGGGGTGAAAAATAAAATGTCAAAAATGACAGATATGAGTGTCTAATCCATGGTTTTTGAGGTCACTGAGATGAATAGTGACACTCCCGATGCCCTTTAAGTCCAAGTTCAGCCCCGACAGGGGGTGGGGGGTGGGAAGGGGTGAAAAATAAAATGTAAAAAATGACAGATAGCCTATGAGTGTCTAATCCATAGTTTTTGAGGTCACTGAGATGAACAGTGACACTCCCAATGCCCTTTAAGTCCAAGTTCAGCCCCGATAGGCGGGGGGGACGTGAGAAGGGGTGAAAAATAAAATGTCAAAAATTACAGATATGAGTGTCTAATCCATAGTTTTTGAGGTCACGGAGATGAATAGTGACACTCCCGATGCCCTTTAAGTCCAAGTTCAGCCCCGACGGGGCGGAGGGGGGGGGAAGGGGTGAAAAATAAAATGTCAAAAGTGACAGATATGAGTGTCTAATCCATAGTTTTTGAGGTCACTGAGATGAATAGTGACACTCTCGATGCCCTTAAAGTCCAAGTTCAGCCCCGATAGGAATGGGGGGTGAGAAGGAGTGAAATATAAAATGTCAAAAATGTTGGGCAATGTAACTGAAGCGCACATCTTAACAGTAGAGAGAGAGAGAGAGAGAGAGAGAGAGAGAGAGAGAGAGAGAGAGAGAGAGAGAGAGAGAGAGAGAGAGAGTTTATCGGTTGTCATCCAGAGTTTTCCTGGGCAGCACCAGGTTCATCAATTAGTGTATATGTGTGTGTATGTATGTGTATACACACACACACACACATATGTGTATACACACACATACACATATATATATATATATATATATATATATATATATATATATATATATATATATATATATATATATATATAGGAAAGTGAATATAAGATTACAAAAAACAATAGGTAGATCTGAATATAAGTTCAGTATTCAATTCAAGACGCTGAACAGCCATAGTATAGAGGTTATGGCCCAGCCCAAGGTTTGAAGACCCTGGTTATAGGTTTCTCACCTGGCAAACGACCACTAAATATGCCACCTGAATAGAAACAGCAGCCACAAACATCTGCACAAGCACCTTAAGTCATATAAGCAAAACAATAATCACAAGGACGGGATGCTGACCGTCCCCAAATTGTTAGAAGAAAGAAGCAAACAAGAGACATCTTTTGGCAAACAAGAAGGTCATCAACATATGTGAGGCCGAGCTTTGATTCAGCTGCGTCGTAAACAAAATATTTCTCAAAAGTAGACATACTTCTGATTACAAATTTGTGTGTGCTCTCATATATATATATATATATATATATATATATATATATATATATATATATAGATATATATATATATATATATATATATATATATAGTCATACATTTTGTAAATATTTATTATACAAACGAAAAAACACGGAGATGAAATACTGTACCTTTGTTTAAGTAATAACTTACTTAACATTATCTATTATATTACCTTCTTCTCATTAATGAAGGTCTGTGCATATATTCCATATATATTAATGATATATATATATATATATATATATATATATATATATATATATATATATATATATATATATCAATATATATAATATATATATATATATATCAATATATATATCTATTTAAATATATATATATATATATAATGTATAAATGTATAAGAGTATGTATATACACAGACCTTCATTTCTGAGAGAATGAATGCAAAGAGACGTAAATAACGTTGAGTAAATTATTACTTAAACAAAGGCACAGTATTTCATCTCCTTGTTTTCGTTTGTATATAATAAATATTTACAAATGTGTAAAAAGAGCAAGACAAGAGTTTCTTAATGAAAACATTTTTCACATATAGAAAATTACTTATCTGCTCAAAATAATGTGAAAAAATGGACATCTACCTGATAACATATGGAGTCATATGATAACGTTCGCCAACATACGAACGAAGACGATAGAATCAAGACTTCCAAACTTAGCCCTGATAATAAGAAGAACTTTCGTAAGTGAATAAGTTGTCACGGCCAATAGGTCTCGAAAGGGCTGACACCTGGTAATGGTGGTATTCACTGGACTGGTGGACCAGCACGATATCATAAAAGAATTAAATTGAATTATAAAAAAAAGATAGTTCTAGGAATGTTGCGCCATATCAAGCATTAATTTTTCACACTTCATATTTGTCTTTAAAAGTTTTTTGTCTTAAAAACTGCAGAGAGCATTAAACATATCTTTACTCCATTTATTAACCATATTTAGACATTGCCTGCATGTAAACTGAACCTGGGCTATTGCTTTCCATTTTATCATTTACGTTCCATCTTTTACTGTAAGTGTAACAGGAATAAACACTTAAATATTCTGGGTGATTTTTTTTTTCGAAAATGCAGGAAACTGGGCACCATGGAAATCATTAACTTCAGTATAAGCCACGCGCAAAAAGCGGTGAGTGAGCCTATGGCACGAAGGACGCGTTGTGAAATAAGGAAGAAAAGTGCTGGCTTCTGTCTGGCTGACCTGGTCAAGTGGGTGCTGCGTAATAGTAAACCGATTTATTGGTCATGATTAGAGGCCATACCAACTGACCTTCCTGAGCCAGGTACATTGCCCGATCTAATTTTCTGTAGTCACGAGATTGGCCATTCCAGTTACTGAAGTTGATCTGGTGTAGGAGAAAGCCAGTCAACATATTGGGCAATATTTATTTAGGTACGTCATTATTTCATAACCGTCATGACACTAATATTTTGAATTTCTCCATTCGAATTTAATTCTGCAATCCTAATTAATCATAGATAAATAAACCTAGAGTTCAAATTAATGTGGGTTTATGTTTTGTTGTACCGTTACAAGAGAAAAATCAGTTCTTGCAATATTAGCCTCCATTAGTTCAAAGCACTTGATTTACGATGTTGAAGCTTTGGTACCCGTCGTGAGGATTGATGCTTTTAGGACCATGGAAGACTTCTTTGCTGCTTACACAAAGGTACCCACGCAGTTGGGAGTTAAGATTAAGAAGCTGGTGCATGCGTTCTTGTGTATAGTCTGAAATGGCTTAATATGCACTCACACACAAGGTTGATATATGGGTCATGGTCACACCAAAGTTTCCGTTAAGATTCGTCTTATTTCCTACAAATATTCTCAGCATATAAGACATCTCGCCATTTGCTGTCGCGAGTTGCTCAAGACGGCAGGTGGCAATTCCACAAAACGATGGACGTACAACTGTGGTAGCCTTGTAGCAAGGTGGACCAAACTAGAAACCTATGAAGTTTAGTCCGAGATACAAAACTGAGCGAGTTTATACACCAATGTCGTTCCACAACTGAGCATAAGAGTGGGAATAAGATTAGGGTTAACCATTTGCTTTAAAAAAAAAACGTGCTAGCGTTACTGGGACTTACAACAAATCATAATGATATGGTACTAGCAGCATGTGACCCCAAGGCTGACATAGTGAGTGAGTGATCAAAGATACGGAAAAGCAATCTGATATATGAAATTCTAATACAAAAGTAATCTGACATATGAAATTCTAATATAAAAGCTAACGGAGCAACAATATTTTAAGTTCAGAATATCCTATTAATGCATGACATTGAATGGGGAAAATCCCCCAAAACAAAGAACAAAAGATTGTGCAAAGCAAATTTTGTTAAATCAAGCTATCTGTATGCAACAGAACGTAAAGTAAGGCATAGAAAAAATCAAATTACTCTACTCAGTTTTGTTATAAATTAGTCTGTAAACAACGCATCATAAACTTCTAAAGCTAATTAATCATAGTGTTCAGTAATACCGTAATGTGTGAAAGGGAATATGAGATCTGGCGTGGACCTCCAAACTCCACCTGCCAACAGAGATGTTTGCATTCTTAAGCAGCAAGCCAAAAGATGTTAGACTCATATGGGAGCCTCAAAAAATATTGTATGTTTACAAGTAGTGATATATACAGTATATATATATATATATATATATATATATATATATATATATATATATATATATATATATATATATATATATATATATATATATACTGTATATATATATATATATATATATATATATATATATATATATATATATATATATATATATATATATATATATATATATATATATATATATATATATTATATATATATATATATATATATATATATATATATATATATATATATATATATATATATATATATATATATATATATATATATATATATATATATATACTGTATGACTAAAATATTTTCTGCTAAAACAGAATTCCATCCAAAAAAAGGAGCCCATAAAAACACCAAAATGGTGGAATTTATAACATTATATTTTGAAAACATCTGTCTTCCCCAATGGAGAGGCAATGGATTAAGAGAGAGAACAAAGCTATTTATACAACAACTGAAGGAATGTTCCAGAAGTTGGCTGCTATGTCACTCCTGTTGACAGCTTCTTCTTAATCTTCTTAATGCTGTTGAAGGAAAATTTTATCAATCAGATCTGAATCCCAGGTTAATCTTGGGCTGGGGTTTGCTGAGTGAAACTCCATGCAGATGATTGGTCGGCTCTACCCACCACTGAAGGTCTTCCTCCGCTTTCTCCATCACCGAGATCTTCTGGGACGAGTCCTTCTACAGGTGAAGCCATATCTCCTTCAGCTGCCACTGATGGGACCAGATGTGTGGCATTCCTCTGGGGACCAGTTTCTCAAGGAAGCCAAGTGACTTATGAGGACTTGGCACTGCCTACCTGGCTGAAGGGTCCCCTTCAGGAAGATCTCTGTAATCCTCCTGAGGTTTGCTATTCTTTCCTGTCATGGGTAAGCCCTCATTGGCACTGTGTCTAGTTGCATTCCCAGGTACTTTGTTCCTCCTAGGGGACAGGTCAGACTTTGCCCAGCTCACTACCACCCCCAGTTCTTGGCACAGTGCCAAGATCAAGTCCCTGTCTTTCTCTGCCTTTGCTGATGGGGCTAATATCAGTGTGTTGAGGCAGGCATCCTGCAAATCTATCAAGACCATAGAGTCTTCCTGTCTGATGGATGCCAGGACTGACTGTGATGTCTCCACCAAGAATGGTACCTGCTGCAGGAAGCCATTCAGAGCTGAGAGATATATGACCAGCTGCCATCCCAACCCCCAAAGGATTTCTCCACCAGGTAGAGACTACTATGGAACCCAGGCGAGTGTTCCTCCTCTACCTCTATAGCTCCCTCTGAAGCAAGGCATTTATTTCCTCCTACAGGCCCTCCCCTTTGTTATTTTGGTCCAGTATGATATGAATGGAATTGTGTCAGGGAAAGAAAGTCTTCATTGGTCCAAGGGGAGTTTGTAGCCCTGCCTGAGGATTATGAATGTCCACTCCTCTGCCCTGTAATGCTGCCACACAGTTCATTTGTCAGCTAAGCACCCCACCTACCACATGTGGTAGTGGGGTGGGGTGGGGTGGGTGGTTGACGTCCTCTCTCCTGGCACTTCCTCTCTTGCCTGCCCTGCTCTTTCATCTATTCTGGGAGGGCCACGCTCACCAAAATGACTGCGTGCCATTGTTGTCACCCTTGATGGCACTTCCATTTTGCCCCTGAAGGTGGTACCTCCATTGGCAGGAGGTATGTCTGGTACTGGACGATCTTTGCCTGACATGGGCCGACAGCCTCCTACATAAGCTCCTGGGGGGTCTGCACCAGTTTTGGAGATGAAGCTCAAGAGAACAACGTGTCTCATGGGTCCTCTCTCTTAATTTCTATGGCTCTCTGAACCAAATCCATCAGAAAGTAGTAAGGGGAGTTCACCAGTGGGCTGTTCAACAAGTTTAGCCAGCTCTACTGAGAATCCTGCTAATGTACCACTGAAAGGAAGGCCTCTCTCCCCTTTGGGATGACAGCCCAGATGTGTCCCACATGCTTAACAATGTATGAGAGCACCTTACCCAATGGTCCTTAGAAGCTCCTGATGACTGGCCACCCCTTCACTGGAAGTGCCTCCTTAATCTTCTGCAGCCAAGCCTCCTGACATTGGTTGAGCCAAGAGATGGCCCAGATAGTCCTCACCAACCTCAGCTCCATGTTGTTCAACTTGGAGCTGTTGAGCTGTACACCCTGTTGTTTAAATCTCTCCATAAGCATATTATTGCCCAATCTGCGGGTAAAGAGGTCCAAGGTCCTAGGAATGGCAAATGAGTCCTCTGGGAGGTAATATTTTGTCTGCCTTGGTAAGGGGGGAGGCAGCAGTTTGTCCAACCTTGAGGCTGCCAGGGAACCTTCTGCCCTGGCCACACAGGTGTTCAGTTCTACTCCATGTATGACATCCAGGAGAGGTCTCTGAGGGTGATGGCAGGGTGGGTCGGCCAACCTCAGATGTCTCCTGATTTGGGCAACAGTCTCGAAGAAGCCCTTCTCCTCTTAGGGGTCTTCATCTGCATTTGCTCCTTTTGCCCGTCTTGTTCCATTCCATCCCATTCCACTTCTCTTCCTCTCTCCTCTCCACCACTCAATGCCAAGCTAAACACCGATATGGAGGCAGTTGTGCTGCCTTGGGAGGTGTGATA
>NC_089754.1:8090302-8125302 GCF_040412425.1 Macrobrachium rosenbergii | reverse complement strand
GATTGGACCCCTGAACAAGGAAAACAGTAAGTAGTCCAGGTGAGATTCTAAAAGTGGCGACCCTTGCCGAGTGTGCAATTGCTGGTCTGCATAATTACAGACGATGCTGATATACCTCCTCCACTTTAAGCACAAACAAGCATGTTCCCACAGTGTAAGTACAATGTTATTATTTTTAGCTTATCATAGATGCGAATAAAACCGTGACTGTGTACATTGTTAGGAAACAATCGGCCCCGTGCATGCTAACAAGATTTTCCATAGTGAAGAGAGAACGTATCTTCCAAAAAACACAAGAATTGTGACTAACGCATGGTAGTCTGCGTGTCTTAACTGCTAGGATTAGCTAAGCAGTGAAATACAAATACAAGTGATAAAGAAAGGAAATAGTGCACTTCTTTCCTCCATGTGCCCTGGACAATTTGTTGTCCAATAATGAGCTAGGTACACCGTAAAATTCGGGCTGCAAATTACAGCCCATCCAGAAATTTTTCGCTTCTCTGAAGTATATATCTCCCTCTCTCGCTCGTCGTAGCAAAAGTGCTAGGTTTTCGTAAAAATCCTGGTTAAAATTTTAAATAATTATTTTGTTGCATCCAAGAAAAAATCATTTCATTTGCTAACACATGAGCCATTGTAAACCCTAAACCCATTGCCTTTGAACGCCATTTTAACCATAAGTAATCGAGCGAATTTCTATGCATTCATAAATCCCAAGAGCCAAGCTGGGAAAACTGTTCCAAAAGCATTCGTCTTTTTCATAACTTTTCGCGAGATTTAGCTCACAACGAACAGTGCGTGTTTCACCCAGCTGCCTCCTCCCCTCGTCAAATACCACTCGAGCGCGACCATTGTGTCCATAACGATATATTCAGGCACGGGCCAGTCAGGCAACTTTCACATTTAAATAGAGTAAATACACTGCGGACTTGACCATAAGAAAAATATTCAACCCGTGCATGTTAGTTATAGACATTTTGTACTCGTCATATCAGGGAGGATTTATTTACTTCACCTCGGCGCTGAAATTTGTAACTGCGTCAATTCTTTGCAATTGGTTACCTTCGTACTGCACTCAGCTCAGTTCTTTTGCCAGGTAAGGACGTGTGTCAGTGAAATTTGTTTCACAGTGTACGCTCATCTGCTTCAACCATAAGTGTTTCTCAGCATAATAAATCCGTTCAATTACGAACGACCACGTTCTATGGACACACTATATTTATTCCTTGACAATTTTCCCCTTTTGTCCAAGAGCACGCCAGAGTCCTTCATTTACGAACCTTATTTATGTTCTCAGAACATCTTAAATTCATTCATTAACGTTCTAGAGCATGCCTGAGTCGTTCACTTACGAACCTTATTTATGTTCTCAGAACATCTTAAATTCGTTCATTAACATTCTTGAGCACGCCTGAGTCGTTCACTTACGAACCTTATTTATGTTCTTAAAACACGCTAGAGTCGTTCCCTTACGAACCTTTAACAAGTAATCGTCTTACTTTATTTTTACTCGTTAAATGCGGTTTAATATCACTTTCTTAGGAGAGAAAATTATTACTGGTGTTCACAGCATATTACATCTGCAAAGCAGAGTAAAAGTCATGAGTGATGTCTTTTGTTTCTAATTGACGATCTTTTGCAGAGATATTACATTTTGAGTTCTGAGAACTCCTTCAATCCGTTCAATTTAGAACATTAAGTTCAAGAACCGATTACACTCTTCAAGCTAATAGTCAACTTCATTTAAGAGCATGTTCTTCGAACCATTTATTCATTACATTCATCTAAGAACTCATTAAGCTCTTCAGGCTATTAGTTACTTCATTTAAGAGCACATTCTTCGAACCATTTATTCATTACGTTCATCTAAGAACTCATTAAGCTCTTCAGGCTATTAATTACTTCATTTAAGAGCACATTCTTCAAACTATTTTTCAATTATGTTCAACTAAGAACCTGTTACGCTGGTCAAGCTACTAGTACCTCATTTAAGAGCATGTTTGTGAGAGAGGTGCGAAATAATGAGCAGGAAGGCAAGTACTGCTGGTTTATTGACGAAAACAAGCTGCTTATAAAGTGGGATGCAGACATCTGTGTAGTTCGCAGAGACTGCTGGTACAAAGATTTACAGGTGACCTGAGGTCAAACTAATTCCTTACAAAAAACCAGGACAGGTTCATACAGAGAACATAGTGATCAACAATGCCTGACACATAACATAAATAACTCGTTACTTGTACACAAAACATGATTGTTTAGAAAGACAACATATATACAGGTTACAATTATGATGATAAATATATATTCTGATTGACCTGAGGTCGATGAAAAGGCACCGCAGAAAATGGGATGTTCTCTACAGAGAATGTGTTGAGTGAGGACTTTACAATACTCCCCCCCAAAGACAGAGGCAACGTCTGATTAAACCAGGTATCTGCTGGGGCGACTAAGGGGGCCTCTCTTTCTCGATGTCAAATGGAGATGGCTGTTGCCTTCCTCAGTGTCCTCTGCAGTGGTTTGTTGGGGTGCCTTTCTGTCAGGTTTCTGGGTTTTTTGGGGACGCCCTCGCCTCCTTCCTGCAACTGGGGTTGTTTGAGGGGTTGCCGCATCCCACAGGAGATCTTGGGGTTCGCCTCCATTGCCCTCCTCCAGGAATGCGGGTTTGAGACGATCTATTGACACCCAGTCTTCCCGTCCATGGATGGACATTTGGAATGCCTTCTTGTTCCTTTCCAGTACAAGGAAAGGTCCCCTGTAGGGTCTAGTCAAGGGTGGGTGTACGGCGTCGTTCCTGACGAAGACGTGGGTGGCGGAGAACAGCCCAGGAGGAATGAAGGGGGACGTCCTGTTGGTGAATGTCTTTTGGCAGGGGGTGAACTTTCCAACCCTGTCTCGGAGCCTCTGCATTCCTATGTCGTCCCTACCCTCTGTGACGAGTTCCCCCGGGACTACCAGAGTCTCCCCGTAGACTTTTTCCACTGAGGAGGGGTCGCCGTTGGCTCTGGGGGCGGTCCTCAACCTGAGGAGGACCCACAGCAGCTGGTAATTCCAGTTTTCAGAGGAGCAACAAGCCATGAGGGACGCCTTCAGAGACCTGTGGAACCTTTCCACCATTCCGTTGGCTGCGGGGTGGTACATGGTGGTGCTGTGGTGAGTGGTCCCCATTAGACATGCCAGGGCAGTCCACAGCTCAAACAGGAAAGCGGGTCCCCTGTCTGTCGTTATGTCGTCTGGGACACCGAACCGGTTGATCCAGCTGGAGAGGAAGGCTTCCTCGTATGCACTGGAGGTGGCTTCCTCCATGGGCGTAGCCTTGGACCACCTGGTGTCAGAAGGTATCTGGCTCCTCCTGATGGGGGAAGACGTCCTACTACGTTGATGTGGATGTGCCCAAAGCGTCTCTTTGGCTGGTGGAATTCGCCCACTCCCAATTCGGTGTGCCATACCACTTTGCTTGTTTGACACTGCATACACTATCTTGCCCAGGCTGTCGCGTCTTTCTGTATGCTGTGCCAGACGAACTTCGCCATCAGCAGTCTGGCTGTTGTCCTTCCGGAGGGGTGGGATAGGCCGTGGATGACGAAGACCAGCCAACGTCTGGAGGCGGGTACCAAGGGGCAGGGGCATCCAGTACTAACATCGCTCAGTAATGTTGATCCTCCCGAGCTGAAGGGCATGTCCTTCCACTTCAGCGAAGTGACGGCTGTACGGTAGACTGGGGTCTCAAGGTCAGCAGCTTGTTCACAAGCAAGGTCCTCATAATCGATCCCAAGCTGTACGGAATTGATCTCAATCCTTGAGAGGGTGTCGGCTACCAGGTTCTTCCTGCCGGGGAGGTACTTGATGGTGCAGGTGAACTCCGCGATGGCTGCGAGGTGCCGCTGCTGCCCAGAGGACCAAGCGTCGCCCAGCTTCGTGAAGGCATGGACCAGCGGCTGGTGGTCAGTCCAAATTGTGGAGGGCGTCCCCTCCAGGAGGAACTTGAAGTGCCGTACCGCCTGGTATGATGCGAAGAGTTCTCGATCGAGGTGCTGTAGTGGGAATTGGCAGGGCTTAGCCTCCTACTGAAGAAGGCGATGGGATGAGGGGTCCCTCTGATGACCTGTTCCAGGACTGCTCTGCAGGCGACGTTGCTGGCGTCCGTCGTCAGCTCGAGGGGAGTGCTGGGGTCCTGGTGGGCCAAAGATGTTGCTTTGGCGAGGGCAGCCTTCACCAGGAGGAAAGCCCTCTGCTGGTCAGGGAGCCACACTAAGATCTTTGGACGTCCCTTCAGGACCTCCTTCAGGGGGGCCATGGTGTGAGCAATCCCCGGGATGAATCTCCTGTAGTAGTTGACCATCCCAAGGAATTCTTGTACGGCCCTGATGAAGGTAGGGGTGGGGAACTTCTCGACGGCTTCGACCTTCAATGACATTGGGCGGACGCCTTCCAGGGATATCTCGTGGCCCAAGACCTCTACCTTATCGACGCCGAAGGTGCATTTGTCAAACCTGACGATGAGGCCACTTCCTGCAGCCACTGCAGGACCTGAATTGCCCTTCGACCCTGTAGAACCAAGATGCTGCGTTCTCCCTGGTGAATGGTGGCAGCCTTATATTAAGGGTTGCCTTTGGTTGGTCCGTCAGGGGGGTCATCGCATGGGGCGGCGGTACAGGTGTGGAGGTGCATGCAGGAGGGGGTTACGAGAGGGAGGTGTCTGCCTCCGAGAGGTTCCTGGTAATTTGTACGTGGTTGGGAATGTCTCCGTCCATGCTCTTTTCACGCTCTCACTTGGAATGTGTGGGAACACTCATGCCAATACATGCTGGGGGAGTGTACTGTGTGGGTCCATTAATGATGCTGGCGACCTGCTGACAAGGGTCGGTTAATGCCCAAACGCGTTGTTAGAGCACCGTAGTTAGTCCGTTAGGGGCGTGGATTAGGTTCATTGGGCCAAGACTTAGTCGCCATTTGGGTCCGTTAATGGCTTCCGGGAACCACTCCAGGGGTCACCGCTGTGGGAGAGATGCGAAATAATGAGCAGGAAGACAAGTACTGCTGGTTTATTGATGAAAACAGGCTGCTTATAAAGTGGGATGCAGACGTCTGTGTAGTTCGCAGAGACCGCTGGTACAAAGATTTACAGGTGACCTGAGGTCAAACTAATTACTTACATAAAACAGGACAGGTTCATACAGAGAACATAGTGATCAACAATGCCTGACACATAACATAACTTGTTACTTGTACATAAAACATGATTGTTTAGAAAAACAACATATATACAGGTTACAATTATGATGATAAATACATATTCCAATCGACCTGAGGTCGATGAGAAAGGCACCGCAGAAAACAGGATGTTCTCTACAGAGAACACGTTGAGAGGGGACTTTACACGTACGTCGAACCGTTTATTAATTACATTCATTTAAGAACTCATTAAGCTCTTCACGTTATTAGTATTTCATTTAAAAGCACATTCTTCGAACTACTCATTAATTACGTTCAATTAAGAATACATCAAGCTCTTCAAGCTACTAGTCACCTTAATTTAAGAACATGTTCTTCGAACTATTCATTAATTACGTTCATCTAAGAACCTGTTAGGCTCTTCAAACTATCAGTACTTCCCTTAGGAGCACGTTCTCTGACCAGCTTACATAAGGAACTGTCCTTCAAACCTGCAAATTACATTTAGTTGGGATAATATAGCCTGCTCCCTGTAGAAAGAAAACTTCCCTCAACACCTCAGCACTATGGCTTCCTACTCCGACGAAATCACAGCCCTAGTCAATGCTGGGAAAACCATGGGGCTTAAGGGCCAAGAACTGCTAGATTGGGTCAATAAAAAGGAGAAAGAAAAAGAAGCCAAGGAAGCGCGAGAAATGAAAGAAAGAGAAGCCAAGGAAGAACGGGAGAGGCAAGAAAGAGAAGCCAAGGAAGAAAGGGAGAGGCAAGAAAGGGAAGCCAAGGAAGACAGGGAGAGGCAAGAAAGAGAAGCCAAGGAAGAATGGGAGAGGCAAGAAAGGGAGCAAGCCAGGCTAGACAGTTTAGAGCAGGAAGAACGAGAGAGGCTAGACAGGTTAGCTACGGAAGACCAGGATTGTGCCCATGAGCTCGCCATGGCTGCCCAAAGGGTCCGTAGCCCTGCAACCATGCCTTCACCATCCTCTATCACTGTGCCAGCTCCATGATGCCAAAATGGAATGACCCGGAGCCCAAGGCCTGGGTTGTCCAAGTGGAAGAGGTCCTCAGGAATTTCAAGTCCCAGCCTGCAGAAATCTCTATGCTGCTGTCAAAACATCTGGTGGGAAAGGACCAAGCCGCGTTCCACTCCATCCTGTTAACAGACCATGGAAATCTTGCAAAGGTCTGGAAGGTCATAATTAAGACCTATGAGCTCACAACCAGAAGATGGAGACAACATTGGAGAGGACACCCAAAGGAGGCAGGTCAAACATGGGCCGACTGGACATGCTATAAGTCCCGATCGCCCAAGCGGTGGCTAGAATCCCACAACACTACCTCTGCAGAGGAAGTAATAGAAACTTTCCAGCTCAAGGACTTCCTACACTACGCCCCTCCAGCCCTCGCTACCTCCCTCTGCAATAAGAACTCTCCAACGCTAGACGAGTGCTGCCATTTGGCAGATCACTGGGACACGCACCATCCTAAAGCCAGTTCCTAGGGCCATAAGATTTGGCCCTCTTCCCCTACCTCTGGTCAGCCTCTGCCTAAGAACGGGCACCCTCACAAGAAGCCATGTGCGGCTATTGTAGAAAACCCGGGCACTCCACAGAACAGTGCCGCTCGAAGACTGAGAATCAGTCAGACACTCCCGCTAAGTCCCCCAATGAGATCACGCCAAACCAAGCCACGTCTGGCTCTGGAACGAACAACAAAGGGCCCGCCCCCTCCAATGGGAAAGTGCCACTAAGAGATTACTGCAAGAATTATTGCACCGCTTGTCAGGTTCAAGGACACTCTGCTTTATGGGCAAAATGCCCTAGTAAAACAAAACCAACCGTCATTGCTTTGGCAGTGACAAATCCAAAAACCTTAGGCCCTACAGCCGAAGGCCCTATATCTGTGGCAACTCCCAGAGGTAGCTACCCCGCCCGCCAGGTCACAGCATTCTATGACACTGGCGCGCAAATCTCCCTCATACAATGGGGCCACCATTGACAGATGTAAACTTATTACAATGGAGGGTATCAATTGAATGAAGATGATTCTCCCCATCATCAAGCTAAGGGTCACAAGACCTTGAAGATCAAAAATCTCTACTCTTACAGTAGGTACTTAGCTTCCTGGAGGTTATGACCTCCTCCTGGGACAGGATTTCTGGTCCCCTTCTAAGTTACAGAAATCCAGGGGTCCTAACCGCTCAACAAATAAATAAAAAATCAAGAGTCCTCAAGGACCTGTGTTAAACCCGCTGCCAGTGCCACTTGAGTGTCCTGAGCAGTGCCATGCTCCAACTGCTGAGCCTCTGATAAATCACATTCCAATGCCAGGCCCTGCCCCAGTGCCAGTGCCAAGGTGCACCCTGAATCTTCCTCCAAGGGATCCCAGTCCGGGTTGCCTCTCCCCCTCCGGCTTGGCACCGCTACCAGTGCCACAGCGGAAGCTCACCCAAAGGTGCAGCCTCTCAACCCGTGCCTGAACTGGTCATGGCAATCTGAAAGCCTCTCATGCCCACCACAACTTCTCTTCCTCATTCCCAGTCCTCTGCAGACAAAACCATGAATAAGGATTCTGCCATATCACAACTGGCTGATGAATTCAAGGAACTGCAATGACTAGTAGTGGAGCTTGTAACGAATGCTCCGACTTTGGCTATCAAAGAAACAGAAACAGGTGACACTTCTATGTCTCCCTCGAACTCGGTTCCACCGATTCCCCTACCAAGGAGATCCACCAAAGAAAGGTCACGGGCACAGATAAATCCAGGTAGCCCAATAAGAGCTGTTGAGCTCTCCTCGCACTAGTGCCCTGGCACAGTGCCTCACCTTTATCTTATGAAGAACTTTAGCACCTCTGTCCAGAGGATGATGCCGGATTTCTTCCCGTTTATTCTTCTCACAACTGTGTGACTTAATTTCTTCTTGTAATGTTCCCTTCTACCACTCTGATCATTTCTCTCTCTCCTCTCAATCTTCTAATTTAATATTTTTCTGTCAATCTTGCCCCTCCATGAACCCTTTGTATAAGCCTATAAATGGCTCCTTATCTTAATTTGCTTCCCACTCTGCCAATGCTGACTTCCTACTTAATGCCTACAACGGCAAGGTAACTTTTAAATTGAATACAACAGAGCCTTTCGGCCTAACTGCATGAGTGCCACACCTGGCATTGTGCCATTACCATCGCCATTGGCAGTTGCTCGTGCCAGAGGGGTAGCGCCCTCTGGCTGCCCTTTTGTTGCTTTAAGGGGCTAAAAAATTAACCTAGCCAGCTTCCATAGGCTAAGAAATGTAATTCTGGTATACTAATCATAACTTTTACTTACTCTTGCATCTGACATGTATTTTACTTGTGACTCGCAAGCCCATGTACTTCACATACTTGACTGTCCTTCATTGTAGCCTACTTAGCTTTGTGCCATGAGGCACCCATGTTGTTAGTACCCCATCTGGCACCGTGCCGACACATACAAGTATCATGGCATCACCTAGACCCATGAATACTTCCTTGTAATGCCTCCTCAAGGCACCCTAACAGCATGACTTTGGACTGTCAAGGCAACCTTATTAATTAAGTGCTTGTCTAACCTGAAGTTTAATGCCATACTAATCCTATTATTGTTCTCCGTGTTGTTACCAAGATTCTTGAAATATTAATTCATAGACCTTTTAATTTTGTATTTGCTATAATGCTCTATAATGTAATAACATGATAGATATATGACTTTAACTTGCAGCATAACAAACTACATAAAATCCAACTTAAAAATCAGTGCTATGTACTTTGCTTTTGATTTTTTGTAAATCAATTATTTTTCTGAAATGTAAACATTTCCAAAAGGGAAGTAGAAGTTATCAGTTTGTTCAGCTGAGTTCACTTAGTTGTTAGACATTTGCACCCAATTCAAGGTGCAATTGTCAACTTTGTGGGGAGCTCTTAAGGGAAACCACTTAAAGCAAACCCAAACCTCCAAACTGTTTTGCATCCCAAAATAATGTAATTTCGCACTGATACAAATCGAGGGGCGAGAAACTTTGGCCCTAGGAAATTTCTCTCCATGCATCCCCTTTTGGCGCACCTGTTTATTTTTTTAAAGACCTGGTGACTTTTGTTTACCACTTTCCAGATAAAAGGTGAATGTAGAAAGCCTGATTCAAATCCGCCAGAAAGGTTGAGTTCCCATAAAAACTGGCGAACATGGGTTGCCAAAAGTCACCAGGATTTGGGAAAGATCCCAAGATAGAAAAATGGGGCACAACCGCCAATCTTCCAGTGACAGTGACCTCTGGGAGGAGCAAGAAAATAAGCCCTTCGTATAAGGCAAAACAGTGGCTTTGCTCTCAGACCACAATCAGCAGATTTCATTTCTTAGCATGGTCATCTTTGAGCTGACCCTGGGTCACCTTTTGACCACCCAGTCTCAATATTAAATGGCATTTTCCCATTAAACTCATCCCTCCAGAACTGGTGAAATCTGACGAGGCCCCTTCATTGCTCCGTTTTGAAGGTAACGTCCTGATTTCATTTTTCCAACAAGTCACGTATCTTTAATCTCCAACTGCACAAAAATTTTCTTTTCTGAAGTGCGAGTTATCAAAAGACCTGACTCACTGGCTCTTAGCAATTTTAATGCAAGTAATTGTACCAGAAAATCAATTTATCTTGGCACTTTACAACCCCTCGATTTTCAGATTTTTATTTCCTTTGTTTTTAACCATTTTCATTATTTTTATATAGACGGTACATCATTTTTATTATAATCAACTTAAATGTCTTGTGCTTCTTGCAGTGAAAAGGCCACTGCAATCAATTCTTCAGTATCCCTTTCAAGAGGATTGATCATAGACTATTCAAATTTTCAACCATGATAGCATAACTAACCACATGACAGCCCCTGTCGGATCTGCCTATCATTCCCCAGTCTTCTGCTTGATGCGTTTAATTGTAAATCTATCCCATTTAAAGTAAACCTAAGTGTTTATCTGCAAACCCCTTGCTGAAGTATGGCCCTCAGCCCAACTGTTCTTTTTATTTTCTCGTTTCCTGCCTGACCTATCAATTGCAGTCAGATTTACTAATATCACCTAAGACCTTGTTCATTTTTGACCCCAGATTGGACCTGAACAAGGAAAACAGTAAGTAGGCCAGGTGAGAATCTAAAACATACACACAACATATATACATATATAATATATCCATATATATAAAGTGTGTATATATATATATATATTGTGAGGTTTAGTACTTGATGGGACAATCAATTATTGTTCCCTTGGTGGGTTGTTGCCTCCTTACTTTTTATTTTCTTTGAAGGGAAGTTGAGAGTTACAGTGGCAGTTTGGTTTAGCAGCAGCGAGTCAGGTTCCCGGCAGCTTTAGCAACATGGAGTCTTTGTTGGAGCAGCAGGTATTCCTTACCTGTTGGCCTCATCAGCTGAAGGATGGTGGGACAGCTAAATCATACCCTTCCTTCCGTGGATCTTCCTGTAAACAGCAGACGTTTTTCATCCCAAAATAATGTAATTCATCTGTGTTGATGACTGATACCAGTTGAGCAGTTGGTGGCTGCTTTGGTGTCTTCACCCAGGAGTTTCTGATCACATTCATCCTTCTTGACAGCTTTCTGGCATCACGGAGATTGATATTGTTTAAATTACCTGGTGATTTTATATGGTTGCTTTATCATAATTTATTATTTGATTGTTTATGCTGCCTGTTTGTTTATTGGTATTGACTGTTTTAGTAATGATATTATTTTGGTATGATTTTTCACAGATTAATGGTGTCGAGCAGTGTATGGCTCTGGTAAAAAATTTTCATTACATTATTGTTATAAATGGTGTCAGCAGTGTATGGCTTTGGGAAAGAATTTTCATTACATTATTGTTAAATGGTGTCGAGCAACCGCCATGGCTCTGGTGTTGATTTTCATTGACATTTGGGATTAATGGTGTCAAGAAAATAAGTATGGCTCTAGGTAATAATTTTCAATACATTATTGCTATTAATGGTTTCAGAACAGAGTATGGGTCGGGTATACTGAATTTTGAGATGCTTTTGCATTATTTTGATTATGATTGTCATTTGTGTCACCTTTAAGACTTGTTTATTAATTTTGACTGCTGCATTTAACCATTTAAATTACGTATGCCCTGGACTCATTTGTAATTAATGTAAATTATTGAAATAATAAATTAGTTTAAGGTAATTTTTTTTTGTTTCTTCAGCTCCTTCCTCCTTTGTCTGCCTAACGTCCTGACATTCCAGTTCCGATATTTTTGTATTTAAAGAACCTGCTGAACCAAAAGTGGTTCATAACAATTAATATATAACTATACTATATATTTTCTTTTCTATATATGATTATATAAATATATACTATATATATAAGTATATATTTTAATATATATATATATATATATAATATATATATTATATAATATATACCCTATATATATATATATATATATATACAAGATCGTATATATATTATATATATATATAACCATTATATATAAATATATAGATATATATATCAGCTATACACATATATATATACTTATATATATATACATATACATATACATATACATAATATATATATATACATATATATATATATACATATACATATATCCCTACATATATATTGATACATATACTATATATAATATATATACATATATATATATATACATATACATATATATATATATAGCCCCTATATATATATATATCATTCCCATCTATATATACATGATGCGTTTAATTGTATAATATATCCCATTATATATATATAAACATATATATATACATATATATACATATAATATACATATATATATACATATATATATATACATATATATATACATATATATATATACATATTTATATATATATATCTATATCTATATATATATATATATTATCTATCAGATTTACTATATATATATATATATATATATATATCTGTTCAATATATATATATATATATATATATTGGATATATATCATATATCTATCTAGGTCTACATATCTATCTATATCTATATATCTATCTATATCTATATATATATATATATCTATATATATATATATATATATATATATATATATATATATATATATATATATATATATATATATATATATATATATATATATATATATATATATATCAGCAGTGGGACAAGGGCAGACACGCCGTATGATCAAGGGCAATTTATTTGAATCACAAAACCAACGTTTCTGAACAACAACTGTCGTATTTTTTAAGGTTAAAAAAATAAAATTATATAATATATATATAATATATATGTGTATATATATATATATATATATATATATATATATATATATATATATATATATATATATATATATATATATATATATACATATATATACTGTATATACGGTCAAAAAAATTAAAACGCAACATATCGTAATAAAAACTAAATTAATAAAAATGTACGCATAAATACAAGGAGAGGAGATACTTACATGTTAAACAGAAGAAAGCCAAGTGACTAACGAGGACATTTTGGGATCCAAAGAGAACACACAACAGCCATAGGGGGGTGACAGAGGAGGGGGCGGTGTTAATTGGGAATTATTGTGTAAATAATAAACAGGGACTCAAGAATTGTTAAGAGATGGTCGTTCGAGGGTCTACCCAGAATATCCAAATCATATTTTATTTCTGTAATTATTAACATTTACAGACTGGCGGTAATTTAATGATCCATGTTGTAATAAAAATATTTTCGCCCCAGATGTGACCTAAGGACATATGTCAGGTACAAACGGAGGTTGCAAGGATTGGATTTCATCATGGTGTTAGCTATAGAACGAGGGTTAAACGAAAGGAAACATTTAAACAACTTTCTGTTAAAGATTTTCAATAATTCGTTGTTATTTTCGGTGTTCTTGGACGTCAAGAGTGAATATTTTACAAAATACAATTCGACTGAGTCTTGGTATCACTTAAGCTTGATAGGGTTTGCCTTTCTCAGTGCTTAGTGCGTTATTAAAAGAAGACCGAGATCTTATCTAGAAATGCCTTTAAAAATCCTTCTCAACTCAAGATCCTAACTCTAGAACCGAACGGAAATAATCTACGCATTATCCTCGACTGCATTAAAATATTTTATCCCAACTTAGTTGGTTTTTTTAAATATTACATTATGAATTAAATGGGAAACACATAAATATGAAAACCTGACAAAACCTCTGCTTCATCTTGTCGTCACCTCGAGTAGTCTCCATTAGGCCTGGGCTACTGCAGGGCACTGGCTTGTCTCTCCCATTGGTCTGTGTGCTAAAAATATTCTGAGATCGACACTAACAAGAGACATGAAAGATGGAAAGTTACTCCATCAAAAGAAAGAATTTTTTGTCTGGGCATAGTAGACAAAATCTTTCCAGAATTCTTAGCATTGCACAGTAAAATGTGATCGTCTAGGGTGCATACTGATGGTTCCTTACACAATATTGATGCAAAATATTTGAAGCATACTACTGACACTCAAAATACTGCCTGTGAAAGCTGACCGTCTAGGACCACTGTACAGTAATTGGAAACAGCTTACGCCATGTGAACTAAAACAACACGAGCGTCCAAAATGCTGCTGGAAGAGAAAGGGTTGAATAACTTTCATCAAACAGATTCGGTTCACTGGCGGGAAGAGCGAACGACGAAATTAAAGGGATGACGAAATTAAAGGGATGACAAAGAAAGTCTAGAAAGGATGAGGATAACCGACCACAGGTGGTTGAGCGATTGTGGGGGAATTAGCGGCAACATAAGACTTTGAGAAGAGGTAGATCGTAGAAGGATAGAAGGGGGAACAGGGTAAGATCCTTAGCTACACTGCTAGGAATGAGAGAGAGAGAGAGAGAGAGAGAGAGAGAGAGAGAGAGAGAGAGAGAGAGAGAGAGAGAGAGATTTTGCATAATTAAGACCGAGAGATATAAAACTTTCAGCAACTAAGTATTGTGCTGATTTTTCTACATGCTTTAGGGACAATACCAGAACCAATTCACTCACCGCCTGATCATCAAGAAATAGCGTCGTTCATTTTTAAGGGAAATACCATCGATATTACTCAGCAGTCGCGTCTGTTTGCTGGGTATGTCTGTTTTTTTCAAGCGTCAGAAGATTATAAGGATAAGTTGCCAGGTCCTCCTGGAACCCAAAAGTAATATCAAGGGGTTCCTAGTACTCTCAGGCGGTACGCGTTGATTACCTGGGTTAGACGATCACGTAAAACGACCATTTCTGCGATTTTTTTCCCGTGCTCTCCTTAGTTGTATCCGCTAATTTTGGTCTTACCGAGAACAGATTTTCCTTAATAGAAGCAAAAGTTCCTAGAAAGGTCTGATTCAGGAGAGGGAGACAAAAACATCAAAAAAGTAAATAGTGAATAAGGAACAAGAAACCTGTTTGTTTTTATTCTCTCTCTGCAGGTTTGTCAGAAGCAGTATTCTGAGAAGGGTCAACAATAACACGCAAAAATTCTTTCATGTCTTGGCCATGAAGTAATGGATAAATACCATTTACGAAACATAACAATGATAAGTTACCTCCTTCAATAAAGGGGAGAAAGAAATTCAGTGGATGGCAAAAGATAAGATTATTATCCTCCAAGGAAATGAAATATTGCCTCTTTTTTAGTAACAACGTAAACAGCAGTCAACTTCAACTCCAGATCGCGCTCTCCCTCTCTCTTTGTTTGTCTTTGACTGACTCCTAGGGGGAATAACCTTAAGCATATATGTTAACTGACAGTAGTAAACGAACATGATGCTAATTTGGAATATGTAATTAACCTATCAGATTATAATCGTGATCAATCATCCTTATCCGCTTTGAGGTATAGTCAGAGTTTTTCTTTGACACCCACTACTCCTGACTATGTTAGCATATCTAAAGCGTTTGCAATTTAGAAAAATTTGATAATATATCTAATGACAATCTTAATCTTAAGGTTTTATCTATGGTGTAAATTCATCTCCCTCCTATTCAAATGTACCGTTAAGATTCTTAAAGGTGTACAAAAAGCTGAAAAACAACGACGACCTTCAATTTACAAAAGCTGATAAGTCTAATGCAATGGTTCTTCTAAATAAGCAAGATTACACAGAAAAACAATATTTATTGCCGAGTGATATTTATACCTACGAACTACTGACCTCAAATCCATCTGAACGTGTGCTTTCTCATCTTAATAAGATCAAAAGTATATCGAAAAATAATCAAGATTTGACTTAACAGTTCGTAATTAGATCTCCAACCTTACCTTACCTGTATGGACTTGTCGAAACACACAAACCTGGTAATTCCTTCAGTCCAATTATCAGCTCTATTGGGTCATGTACTTACAAGTTATCAACATGGCTGGCTAAGATTCTGTAACCTTTAGTAGGAAGTATTTCTGACTCTAATATTAAACATAATGTAGATTTGATAGAAAAACTAAATAGCACAACTATTAATTTTAAGTTCTAAATGATTAACTTTGCTGTTGTATCTCTGTTTACAAAACTACCTACAGAAGACTTGAATATTTATCAGAATTTTTAGTTAATTATGATTTACCATTGTCTAATAACAACATTTTAGAACTGCTTAAACTGCATTTGTGACTCGGCTTTTACTTTTGATGAAAAACTTTATACACAAAAACTTGCTATGGAAATGGGAATTCCTCTTTCGCCTGTTTCAAGTAATTTATATATGGATTTTTTTTAAAGCTAGATCTTTACCTAATATTTTACCCTACGATGTTCTGTAGTTTAGATATGCAGATGACATTTCTACAATTTTTCTAAAACTGAACAGTTTGGTACCTTCTATTAATTTTACTTATGAAGAACATGATGATTGTCTCTCATTTTTTTATGTAAATGTTCACCGTACTTTAAATGGCTTCAAATAATCAGTTTATAGGAAACCCACAAATGTAAATTCATACATCCACTATTATTCTAATCATAGCGATCAAGAAGGCTATTTTTTCTTCTATGCTTGTAAGAGCTTAACGTATCTGCAGCACTGAATTTCTTCAGGAAGAGCTTGAAAATATTTTTAGCATATCTGAGAAATTAAAATAACAAAATATTTTACTGAATGTGCTTTGCCGAAAGCACAAAGAAATTTTTATTCAGTATACCAGAGTGGCTTTTAACAATCATAAAACATATTTTTTACCATATAATGATCTTCTACGCAGGGTTCCAAGTTTTTGCAAGAATTTTAGTATGTTGCTTTTAAATTTTCAAATACCTTGAAAAACAACCTGATAAGGAATTCTCCCAGAGTTTCTCAGGGCTACATTTATGGGATTCTTGGCAAGGGACTGGAAACAAGATTTAACAACACAGATATAGTGTGAGACGGGACGAATGTCGAATGCTTTATTTTTAAACTAAAATTAATCACATGATTCATTTTGAGGTGGCAAAAGGTGTTTTATATTGTAACAATATACCTCGCAGAAATGTAATCGAATCGTCTTTGAATGACTATCACGGTGACTTACTGAACGTAAGCCAGAATATGTAAAAACTAGACGCATTGGTTGGTTGTTGGAGAGATTTTTATGCTTGTTTCTTTTTAATCACCTGCTGAGCTGTGTCAGTTCCTGCTGTACTGGTTTTTACCTGTTTCCATGATACTGAATACTTTTGTCGCCAATTTTTCAGCTTTTATGTTTACTTTGTTAGTTACTCCGGGTGTTTTTAGCACTGTACACCTCAAAAATATGTTAGAAATAACGCAAAAGCGTTTGTTATTCCCTTCTTTTATTTTTCCTGTGGCCTTGCCAGAATATATTGTCACACGCCATTAAGTAATCATACACATATATATACATACTGTATATATATAAATTATATATATATATATATATATATATATATATATATATATATATATATATATATATATATATATATATATATATATATATATGTGTGTATGAAGTTTCCTTACTTATGCAACTTCGACAATTTTATAATAAAAATATTAAGCCACAAATATCACTTAACTTTACCTTGGGTATAACTGACCACTGAAGAGAATTAGAACTGATAATTGCACCTGGTATCCATTAGGCTAGTCGGGCAGATGCTCTAACCAGTTATAATCATCTTTGATGTAAATTGTTTTCCAGGGCATGGTGAATACATACTGTATATATATATATATATATATATATATATATATATATATATATATATATATATATATATATATATATATATATATATATATTATATAAATATATAATATATATACATTATATATGTATTATATAAATATAATCACGCTGCAGTGATTCAATCATAACACGGCGTTTTCCCGCTCCTAAACTTCTTTATTATTACTCCCCGCTCAAAACTGTGATTTCAATCACAAAGTCTTTGTCAGCGTCATCGGCCTGTTTGTCCAGGTATTCTCTCTTATTTCTTCTTGAGCTTCGTTTAACTTTATTAGTCAGACTTGTGTACCAAGCATCTTCTGCTATGAACTCTTCATCCCCCTTTAATTTGTTTCGATGTACCTTTTGCTTCTTTTATTGTAATACAGGTCTCATCCAATGTCCTGAGATTCCGTCTTGTTATCCCATTTTCCAGCAGACTAATGTGCATTAATAGTTCCTCATTGGACGGGTAGGTATCGTTCTCAGTTAGCACTCTGCTGGTCCCCGTTCGATTCTCCGACCAGCCAATGAAGAATTAGAGGAATTTACTTCTGGTGATACAAATTCATTTCTCGCTATAATGTGGTTCGGATTCCACAATAAGCTGTAGGGTCCGTTGCTAGGTAACCAGTTGGTTCTTTGCCACGTAAAATAAATCTAATCCTTCGGGCCAGCCCTAGGAGAGCTGTTAATCAGCTCAGTGATCTGGATAAATTAAGATATAGTTAACTTAATATGCATTAATAATGTAAAACCAGTCCAGTCTGCACTTCCAATGATATAGTCTCTAAAACTGCAAATCTATTTTGACCTACAACTGCAAACTCCAGTCAATGTTCATCTCCAGGAAGCTATACTGTATTAAACAGATTTTATAATAACCTTTTCACTGTATGTTTTAATCTACTTAAAGTCGCAAAGAAAAGTTGGCGATCACTGTCGCCATGTGGCCGTTACCAATTACATTTGTCATATCTTCATTGCTTCTACCAACTTTTGCATTCTTATCACCAACAACAATGATCATATCTATTTCTGATATTTCATTTATAACATTCCACGGATCACCTGTAGAATTGTCACCCCAAAGTCCTTCAGGGTGACGATTCTACAGGTGGGATCCCCTGGGGTGACAATTCTACAGGTGGGAGATTCTGGGGTGACGATTCTACAGGTGGTAGTTGTTCTCAACTACCTCTGAATTACCACATTGGTATAATCCAAATTGAGTACTTTTAAATTACCACTTTGGCGTAATCACTATTCAATACCCCTAAATTCTTTCCCTCCTGTTCTTAAAAACCTTAAATCTCTACAGATGGGAGTTGTTCTCAACTACCTTTAAATTAGCAATACTTTAAATTGCCACTTTGGTGTAATCACTATTTAATACCTCTAAATTCTTTCTCTTGTTCTTAACAAGCTTTAAATCTCTCTCTCTATTCTCCAACTATTCAGTCCATTCTAACTTTGAATTTCGCTAAAGAGGAACACTACAATCCTTTTAATTAAACCAACCACCACCCATGGCCAGGAATACCTTTCAAGATGTGGTTATTCCACTTTTGTGTGATGATTCCTCTAAAGTTATTCGGTGGCTACAGCAAAAGAGGCTTTTAAAGACTGAAGTAAAGTGCGATTCCTGTAATAATTGGATGAATTGGACCAAATACTCCAGATCCAAGGATGGATATATATGGAAATGCCAATCCAAGAACTGCCCGAAATACAAATCAAGCAAGTCAATAAGAATAAGTTCTTTTTTTGCACGATCTAATATTTCGCTTCAAAAGTGGGTTCATGTTATGTACCTTTGGAGCGAGCGGATTGGAGAAACCGCAGCAGGCCGTCAAGTTAACATCGGCGAGAAAACGATGATTGATTACTATAGCTTTTTCAGGGAGATTTGCAGTGTGTATTTTGAGACAAATTCAATTCAACTTGGGGGATCTGGCATCACTGTGGAAATTGATGAATCATGTTTCTCACATAAACCGAAACACCATCGTGGACGTGCACCACACACTCCGATTTGGGTTTTCGGCAACGTTGATACAAGCACAAGCCCTGCAATTGGCTACATGGAAATAGTTGAGAAAAGAGATACTGCCACCCTTCTTCCGATAATACTCAAAGTTGTTCGCCAAGGATCTGTCATTCACAGCGATGAATGGAAAGCCTACCGCAATATCAAGGTCTTGGATACACCCATAGAACTGTAAATCATTCAGTCAACTTTGTCGATTCGAATACCGGGGTGCACACAGACGATTGAATCTTATTGCAACAAACACAAGAGTTACATAAAGACAATGCGTGGCTGCAAACGAAGTTTCTTAAATTCATACCTTCAGGAATTCATGTGGCATGAACGTTTTGCTGATAATGCTTTTGTAAATTTGTGTGAGCACATTGCTGTTCAATATCCATTATAAAATGTATGTTAAACTCATGTACTGCTTTTATATTTTTTTGTAAATTTTCTAACTTATTAATTGGTCATTATTTCTGTACCATGTAACATATTAATTGGTCATTACTCTTTTTAGCAATACCTAAATAAATTCCTTTAAATTTTGCATATTTATTTTTGTACACATTATGTAGAAGGTAGCGATAACCTGGGGTGATGACTCTACAGGTGGGAGTTTCTGGGGTGACAATTCTACAGGTGGGTGTTTCTGGGGTGACGAGTCTACAGGTGGAGACGTTGGGGTGACAATTCTACAGGTGATCCCATTCCACAATATATCATCTTACTCATATTAGACTGTTTTGATTTACATCTTGCCTGCAGTAACCTCCTGTTCACTGTGCTCCAGCCAATCAGCATCTTTTCTGCAGCTTTGATCTTGCTTATATCTTTTTTAATAATTCCATCTGTTCTTTCTGAATAAATACATACATTACCTCCACCCAATATTTCTTTTCCCATTCCTTTGCACCAAGATTCAAGTACAGCTAAATTGTCCAGTCAGAATTTCCTGACTTCAATTTCTATTTGTTCTACCTTTCCTATTTGATTCACGTCTTCTGTTCTAATTACCTATTTTCAGTTTATCCTTGGTTTTTATATAACCAGGACATCCTATTCCAAGCACCCCATTACATAAGTGATTTGAGGCAATTTCAAAGTTGTGACTGTCCATTTATGCAGAGGAATCCATGAAGGGCTCATTTCCTTTTAGGGAGCTGTTCCTGATGGTTTTTACACTAGATCATCTTCTAAGCATCCAGGACTGAAGCTGAAGACAAAGCACTCAATGCCTTAACCCTAGCCATTTTTGGTGCTTCTCCTGAGCCTGGTCATAATTTTAGACTGTGAATCTAGCATTTACCTAAGGAGGCGCCAACTAACAAGGGACAGGTGCTCGCACCCAAAGATTGAGGCCTTAATTCAGGTACAAGAAGCTGGGCCAGCTGGCCTGGGTGCTCACTAAGGGCCATGAATGCAGCTCTGTTGAGTAAATGTATACACACTGGTGTCATTCTTCCACCATCCAAACTAATATTCAGTGCTCCATCTTCCTGGTTCCCATTTACCCTTACCTTACTCTTCCTCATATTTTACTCTCTATTTTCTGGTCTTATAAGCACTTGCAAATTTTTCACTAATTTCTGTCATTTCTCTTTACCATCCCTAATTATGACTGGATTACTTACAATCATCAGACTTTCCACATTCATTCACAACCCACTTTTATATCCACAGTTTTTCACCTACATCTACTGGCCTTCATCTGACTTTTTGCATCATTTCATCTGTAAAGATAAGAACAGCTTATCTTAATCTTAATACATATTAAAAAGCCATGCAGAAACGCACCCTTACCTCAGCCAGTGTTTTCACTAAAAACAGTCACTCTTAAGCCTATGAATTCTATTACAAGCTTCACTTCAATTACAAAATCTGTTTATTGTTCGTAACAACTTACCTTTTATCAATTACATCAACACCCTTCACACTGCCCTTTATCAATGCTATCATTTTGTTTCTAGGCGCACTTATGCCACATACATACTGCTTGTCCCCTCTCACTTTCAATTTTTTTTTTTTTTTTTATTGTTTCATACAAACGACCCAGAAACCCTCTTCCTTGCATAAACCCAAACAGTTCTTCCCACATACATTCTTCTGTAATTTGTATTACTTTCCTTGGTATGCTAAGCAATGCAAAGCCCATTATGATTCTTCTAGTTGCCTCTTTCACCTTTACCCTTAAACAAAGGAACAATTACTCCTATCGCCAATTCCTTATACACCATGGAGAACCTGTCAATCACACTTTCACGACTGTACCGCAATTATGTCTCACTCATAATCCTATCAGCTCCTCATGTCTTCCATTCGTCAGCATCTTACTTTCCTTCCTAACACCTCAACAGTTACTGCCCATAAATTTTCTTAAAACTTACACTCACCCCTTCTACTCTTGCATCAATTAAAATTATTCGCTCCACATTATGATCCGAGCTCTGCACTATCTTTGAACATCATTTCTCCATATGCATTATATACGCTGAGATCCCTTTCCCTCATTTTTTGACTACATTTTACTTTCTTTAGCTTTCTGTAAAAGAAAATTATTGTGCCGGCTTTGTCTGCCCTCAGATCTTAAAAATTACTGAGGCTAGAGCGCTGCAATTTGGTATGTTAATCATCCACCCTCCAATCATCAAACATACAAAATTGCATCCCTCTAGCCTCAGTAGTTTTTATTCTATTTAAGGTTAAACTTAGCCACAATCGTGCCTCCGGCAACAATATAGGATAGGCCACCACCTGGCCTGTTTTAGTTTCATGGGCCGCAGCTCATACAGCATTATAACGAGACCACCGAAAAATAGATCTATTCGGTGGCCCTGGTTATAAGCTGTGCAGAAAACTCGATTCCGCCGAAGAAACGTTGGAGCATTTTTTAGCTGTTTCTTTACATGCCTTCTTCCTGCTCTCTTTCACTTTCCTCTTAACCTCTTTATCCATCCTCCCAAATTCATTTACATAATTTTCTCTTCTATGCTGGAACTGCTTCTCCAAAAATCTGTTCATCCCTCACTAAACTTCTCATTCACTCGTGCTACCACTCACTGTACACAGTATAACCTTTCTCTCACCCTCCTAAACACCATCATCTCAAACACAAATTTTGTATATATGGTGAAAACTTAAGTCTAAAAAGAAATCAACATTTTGGTGAGACAAAGTGAACTACTTTAATTAAAACTGGTCATGTTCGATAATCTTTCAAAGAGCATTAACAAATTTTAATCCTAAGCGGTAATGACAACAAAGAAAACAAGATTTTTAATAGTCCCTCCTAAAACTCTCTGTTTCTGTAACAAAAATATATAACAGAAAACTTAATATTTCCATATTGTGAACTTCGTTGGTACTACATTCGCTTTGTATTTGCAATATTTCTATGCTTCATTGGTGCCACAGATTCAAGTGGGCAACAAAGTCTAAATTAAACGCTATGGGACTGGGAGAATAGATTTAAGTTTCAAGTATTATGGTCCGTTGGAAAATGTTAAAAGGAATATCAAATTAATCTAGCTTAAAATTGTCAGGTAGTTAAACTATTTCTGAACTAACGGGAATCACACTAAACATATCGCAATCTAAAATCTTTCCGTAATCCTACGACAGGAAAACAACAAATAAAAGTTCATCCAAATTATTAAGCATACCAGGCAAAGAACTGAGTTTCCCTAGAGTACAAAATACTTATGGCAGGGAATTAGGAGCAATCCTGCAATAATAAAATTTCAGGAAAATGCATGGTCGACTGAATTCAATGAAATACAAATTTCATGCGAGCGTGCAGTGTACGGACACAAAAACTATAGTGCAAGCTAACCATTAGGGGACAGCACTACAATAAGTGCCTCATCTTCTCCCCAAATTTACAAGGTATGTTGCCAGCTCACATACTGAACTCGCTGAAACTTTTGGAATCACTAGGTTGCACTTAGATGAAACTGGTCTTATGCCAGGACAAACCAGTAGCACATAGGATTAGAGGAGAGGATATCAAAAGACAGATAGAACTTAGTTCCCACAAGTAGCCTAGATAGAGGTGACAACGTTGCGAACCAAGCATACTGGTCAGATTTAACTCCACAAACCTTTGTTACTGTTGCTATCCGACATTCTAGCCTTGGCCAGCACGGGTCATTTGTTATGACAGACCACTAATCCTTATCCTAACCTTGGCTCTCTTCAAAATTTTCAAATCTTTTAATAAGCGTCTCCATGCCGATATGCTTTTCATCAAGTCTGCTGGCACCTTGGGCTTTGCAGTCACTGAAGGGTGTTAGTGCTGTTTACCCATCTCTCTCCAGTTTCAGTGACGTCAGCCTTGATTCATGTTATTTTGAGTTCATGTCCCTGCTGCCCTTCGGCTTTTTGTCTTTGCCTTTCAGCCTCCACTCTGGCTCCCATTCTTACTTTCTCTTCATAGATGCCCTGCCTCTCTGCTTCCTCACTTTACTTCTGTCACTCTGCATGGGATAAGTCTTGCTGTTCACACACAATCTTTCACTTCCTGTCCTACCAGTCCCATTTCATTGTCAGTTCACCAAGTTTTTGAAGTTCCGCTGCCATGACTACTAACCGTATTGGCTAGCAGTTCACACACGAAATCTTTCACTTCCTGTCCTCCTAGTTCCATTTAACTGGCCAGTTCAACGAGTTTTTGAACCTTTATTGCCATGGTTCCAACTCCGTAGGATGACTAAAAAAAAAAAAAAAAATCACACCAAATCACTGTCACTAATATATCTAGTCACAGTCACTAAATTAATGTGTAAAAAGAAGGCCCTGTGGTGAAAGTGGCCCGTTTGGCTTTATAATGGTGTGATTGAAACACTTCCACTAAAATAAATTCCTCTAAATGAGGTTCTGATTTCTCATTTCTGCTTAAAATGAACAGGGTTGTGAGATGTACCGCCTTCTGCCTCTCTCTCTCTCTCTCGTTCTTTGGCTGATATATATGGTCACCTTCAGCTCATACTCAATTTTCTGGTCTGCACCCAGAAACACCACAAAGCTGGAGATATGTGATTTTGGCCGACTCAGTCAGTCTGGAAACCTCTTAAAAAATGTATAAATCCCCTTGACATGCTTTTAACCATAAATAATCAAGACAAAATTGCTCCGGTATGTTACTGACATTCAGTTAAAAAATAAAAATAACCAGCTAAATGAAACTGATAACTTTTAATAATTATTCCAGAATGATACAGAATTAGTCGGCAACTGCTCTTGAACTTGAAACAGAAAAACCAGTATTAAAGGAAAACTTTACAAAATAAAAAATTGATCTCCCTCATAACTTATACTTTGACACCAACCAGTTTCTGATGCGAGGGGAAAAGTGTGTTGGGGATTATCTCGAGGACAGAGTCTGCTGTTTTGTCGAGCTTGAGACATTCCATTGCAACTGTATCTCTGCTCTCCAGATCCAAACAGATGCCTCACTCTTTAAGAAGGCTGGTAATGTTGATTAACTGCAGTCATGTTTGTGCTTTCTTTTGACATCATCTGCATTCTTGAGCCTTTCCATGATTATGATTATTATTTATTATTATTATTATTATTATTATTATTATTATTATTATTATTATTATTATTATTATTATTATTATTATTATGTTTATTCAGTAGATAAAACCTATTCATATGGAACAAGCCCACATGGGCAATTAACTTGAAATTCAAGCTTCCAAATAATATGGTGTCCATTAGGAAGGAGTAAGAGGAAATAAACGGATATACAGAAGGAAGAGATCGCACTTATTAAAAAAAGTATAAATTAGTAAACAGATAAAAATGTATTAAAATGCAAGAATAATAGTATTGGTTAGTAATATATTGCATTTTCGCTTCAACTTCTGAAGTTCCAATGACACATCCTCTGGGAGGCTGTTCCACAGTCCAACGGTGTGAGGAATAAAGAATCTCTGGAACTGAGAAGCTCGACAGCGAGGCACAGTTACTGCATCTTGGTGCTGCTGTTCAGTGAATTTGGTTTTCCTCGGCAGATAAAGGGATCAGGGATCAATTGTGAATGTGAAAGATCAATGTTTGAATTACAATTTATGAAAAAGTGACATACAACAGACCATCTGTCGATGGTCCAAGTCATAGTCGATGGTCCAAGTCATAACTGCTACTATTAGGAAACAGAAACCTACCACCAGGAATCACTATCTAAAAGAGATAAATCTCTGGCACAAGCAGACATCCACACCGGATACAGTATTCCAGTAAAGGAAGTACAAATTACCTAAAACAGGTTGCACTGATTTTATCACTGTTATAAATTGTTACACGCCCTAAAAAGGGCGTTTTATGCTTTACCTACAGTAACCTGAAGAAGATGCAAAAAAAATCTTAGTAGCGCTGGCATGCATCCCTCCTTGCTGAGTGTCGCCTCTCTCTCTCTCTCTCTCTCTCTCTCTCTCTCAGATGCTCTTATGAATTCCATGAAAATCTACATCTAAGCTGATGTGTATCAATCAAACTTGGCATACAAAAATAAACTTTATTTTGCAAACCCAACATGATACCAGTTAAACAAAAGACAAGCTAAGCATATTACTTAACCACCACTTCAAACGTCAATAAAACATAAGTGATAACAAGAGAAAAACCAAATTCCCTTTCCTCCATCCCCGTCACAAGTTCTCCATATTAATACCAGGGTCAGTAAATCAAAGTCCTAATTCGGACAAATGTCTGAGCGGTCATCTAAGTCAGTCCCCATGCTTTTGCACAACTGTGTGCGTCTTCATCCATGATACATCTGTCAACTGAAAAAAAATATATATCATATTAAACCCCATAAAATAATGTGGGATATCTCCCAAAACAAAAGGAAATGTGTAAGTAAAAAAGACACCGACATAAAAAATACATAATGAAATACACGGCAAGGTACTCATGAACGTCAATGCACTGAATGTCAACTCACCCCTTCAACAGGTAATCGGGGCCTAGAATTTCACTGTCCTTTCCAAACAGCTCCTTCAACATCAATGAAACATTTTCTCTAGCAAATGGGAATTCCAATTCCCAGTGTCCAACACGTCCTTTAGATACGGATTCACGCCTCTCAGTGAATTACCTTTTACAAAAGTGCCTTGCACCTAGCGTCTTTCACAATGTACACACGAACATACGCTTCATTGGGCATACCTAGACATCTGGCTCTAACCCACCAAACTTCTAGAAGCTTTTTCGAACTAGAGCATTGATGAACGGAATTTTCCACCCATCCATGTGACTCTCCCATGTATTCAGACCAAAGGTAACTGTGCCTGAAATGCTGATCTTCACAGGTGAATATACGCTGAGCGCTGAATTAACAAACACATACCCCAACTTGCGAGGTTTGTTAAACATTGCAAGTGACAGTGTGTCACGAGCATGTACACAAATACATGAGGCCTTACGAACAATACCTAACCTTCATGTGGCATTTGCTGAAACTTTCATTTGATGTTTCTCAAAAGTTAGATGCGAGTCAAAAGTTACACCTGGAATAGTTAAAGCTTCAGACTCATTCAGCAAAGTTCCATCCACCTGAAGCAGAGGATGGTGTTGGAAATCTGCACGAGATCTGCTAATCAATAGTGTTTTTGTTTCTAAGCAGTAGATTTAGCCATATTTAGTCTGGTAATCACCAGATTTTGGCACAAGAAAAGTGTTTACATCTACCAAACTAAAAACTATCTTTTAATGTTCTTGAGAATGGAATGGAATGGAATATTTACCTATTGCTGATATTGTTTTGTTGACATGTTGTAAACATAACATCATTGGTTCGTATTCTTTTAGTAATTGTTGAATTTCTCCTAGGTGTAATCTGGTCTGCAGACCATTTACGTTCCATTGTATAATATAACTATTGAAAATATTTTATTATAGCAGTCGAGTTTTACTCTCTTTTTTTGTATTATCAACTTGGATTTTTTTAATAATCTACTCACGACATTCATTTGTTTTTCCTTACAATATACTAAGTGCTCAATGCACATGCAATCTTTTTCATGGGTACTCAAATCTGTGGTTTCTTTTTTCCATATTTTATAAAATTTCTTATAATGCTTGTTAAACCATCTTTTGTTACGTTTTTGTTACTATTGCACAATGCAATGAAACAATCATTACAATCAAAAGTGTTGTCATGTATATTTCTTTATTTGTTCTTTTTGTACCAATTATTGGTGATGGAGTAATCTCTTCTCCTCTGACATATTCATTGTTGTCAATGGTACGGTTGTCTTCCACTTCTTCGGTATTTTGGATATCTGTATCCATAGGTTTTACTATTATTTTAGGAGATAATGGTATATTCTTAACTTGTTTTAGTTTTTGTTCTTTCTTCATATCTTCTGTCTTTGATTTGACCGATGTTTCTCTAACAATTGTTGGTTTCTTTGTTTTGGGTGGTGTTCTTTCCAATGGCCATTTTTTTATCTCTAATTTCCAGCCTATCAGGTCCCTACTCTGTTACTTCCGTAGTAGCATCCTCCTGTGTTCCTATTTGCATTAATATTTCAAATGAATTTTATAAAATGTTATCCATATCATTTGTACCTGTTTCTTTATTCTTTGCCATTTTAGTTTTTTCCCTTGGGCATTAATTTCTTCTTTCAATTTGCTTTCCTGTGCTTCGTTACTTTTATTTCTATGTATTTTTGTTTCATTATTGTTCCTGTTATTGAAGAATATGCATGTTTCTTAGATGGATCTTGAATTCCTCTCATTTTTAATTCCAACTTAGCCTCTTTTATAGACATCCCTGTTCGTTCTTCTAACATTTTCAGTTCTGTATTGTATATATAGTACATATATTCTTTGGACCTTGCATGATGATCTTGTCCACAGTTTACACATTTTGGCTCACTACATTTCCACTGTGTGGCATGTTCGTCAGATCCACAATAAGCACATATAGGTTCATTTTGACAGTTTTTCTTCGTGTGTCCATATTTACCATAATTTTGGCATTGTAGTGGCTTTGGAACATAAGGTTTAAGTTCTATATTTTGGACCAAAATTTTTATTTTTTGAGGTAGATCTTGGCCCTCAAATTTTATTTTTGCAATTCTTAATACTTTATTATTCTGTTTACTTGGTATTATATATACCTCACAATCTTGGACTTTGGTATATCTCATTTTAAGAGAGTCCAACAGCATATTCTTATCAATGGGTTCGTCATTATTTTCAGGAAGTACAACGGTACCCTGAATGCTGTTCATAGTGTTATGCTTCTTTGCTTTCTCATTCACACTGTCAATACTTTTTATGGGTAGATAGTCCTCAGTCTGGTTTTTTTGTTGTGGCTTCTATAAGCCATGTCTTCATTTTTATTTGTCTAAACGACATTTCTGTCGTTGAGTGTCTTTTAAATAAGTTTTCCAACTCTAGGGATGAAATTTGTTGTTCCTTTTCATGGTTAGAAACCTTGGCCAACTTTCACTCCCAAAGAGGGAGTCGAAATGAGTCAAGGTTGGGTCGATACGATATTTACTTCTTTTCGATTTGTTGTGTACTGGAGCATAAGGTTCCAGTGTGATTACATTTGGATTCTTTTTTGTTTTTTCTGAAGAAAGGTTGCAGTGGCTGTCAACAGTGCCGAGTCATTATCGTCAAAGGACCCAGGGGTACTCGAATCTTTACTTTCACTTAGCATAAAGATTTGAGGGAGAAAAAAAATTTACCTGAAAACCTTAAAAAGATACCATCAGCTTTTCATGGGTTTTATTCTTCCACTAATGGCACAAACGAGAACCGACTCCCAAATGTCCGCTCCCTACCCTACCCCACAGGGGGATGGCACAACATGATTAGAGTGGAGTGGCCCAAGTGTAAGCTAGACCCACTCTAGGACCGAAGGTATTATGAAAATACTATCATTCCCACCCTAATCACATTATGGGCAAACTGGCTAGAATTCCTGAGAGTCCTATCCCTAGAACCAGACCCCTCTGGAATCCGTGGTCCAGCCCTCAAGAACAGTTCCACCTTTGAGCTATCGATCTGATAGCTCTCAGGGCCTACCACAGTTCTCATTATTTAGCTTCGGATATAAACCCAATCCCAACTATGATATCTTTTCCTATTTAACAGGTCCAATAAATTTTAGCAAAAGTGGAAAGTCCACAAAAATTAATCCAAACAAGTATATAATTATATATATGAGACTCTTGGACTCAAAACCGGGAACAGGTTCCTGGAGAGTTCAAGAGCCCCCTCACCACGGCAAGGTAGTCCCAAATCGAGGGGGCCCGTTATCGTTGCTTTGTGATATTAATGGCAAGGAAATGCGATATGATTCCCCGCTAGGGAAATTTATTAACTCCGTAACGCTTAGTTGGTGGCCTTCTCTGTAGTGACAAACGCTTACTGTTTTGTAAGAAACCCTATGGACTTGCGTAAATTGTCCGTCCTATCCTATGAGAGAAACGCTTGGCACACGTCCTCCCAGTACTGTCTTGCAAAGCTAACTAGTTCAAAATTACTATCACGCATTAATCACTGGCCGATGACTAGCAAATATTAACTCGACTTGGTAACTTGCACAGCGGGCCGGACTGGTGTTGTGCGAACACAGTAATATTTCTCTTACACTTTACAACTTGTAAAATATATCTGCTCTCAATTAATGCACACTTCCCTACCTATGCTAATTTCTTTTTATAAAAATGGTATTCTTACTGCTACTTAGCTGGGCCTGTATCCATGTTTGGAAGAATTTAGCATGAAATTAATATGAACTGATTTTTCTCTTTAAAATTAATTTGTAGTTAATTTGATTCCAAGTTCTTTATCTCTGTGAATTAATTAGAGATCGTGGCAAAGGTCGACCACTGTTACGGGGGTCACTCGGTGGATGAGTTTAATTATTAATTACTGTGGTTAATGCAGCCTTGCTATACCGAAGACCCAAGTAATCCTATCAATTTAGGCTAACAGTTACCCCAAAAGACATAAATTACTTATTTAGATTAGGTTGCCAGTTGGAACTAGGTTACTGAATATTTTGGGTTATTCTTGAACTAATAAATTAAATATTCCCATTGATCACCCACCCAGTCCAACTTAATGAGTTGTTACAGTGAGGGAATCTACATGAGCCAATAACAGCTCCCCAATTCATTCCTTTCGGACACAGTAATATTTCCCCTACTTTTTAGAGTATGACGCAACAGCTGATCGTTCTAGTAATGCTCTCGTAAGCAGTTTTCTAGCAAATTAAAGACTATTCCTCTTCCAAACAATGGTATGGTCAGGTTCCAAGCCTTGCCTGAGTATTACTCATATGTCCTCTCACTAACCCTTAATTACTGCAAGGGGTGTATCTTGAATTGAGAATGTTATGCTAACACCATGAAGGATACATTATGCAATCTTACTAGGCAACACTAATTATATTCCTATACTCGACTTCATACAGGAAATATGGTTCCACCAGGATCTTTAGTCAGTGTCTAAGAAGAGAGAAATTAAAGAAAAAGAAATGCATTGGAAGAGATAACAGAAGTATGGCAAGTAATTGTCATCATCAGATTTACCTTAGGTAGGATGCTTGCGCGCACTTGCAACTGATGCCCAGGGTCTGGTGATACGATTAACGTGTTCCACTAAGTAAAGAGAAACAAAAGAAAAGATGCGGGAGCACTACCATTTGTGTGCCCTCTCGCCCTTGGTTGCTGGACTCTCTCTGACCTGGGATGACCTGCTTAGAGGGCTTGGCCTGTTGTGGCCATCCAGCCCATCACAGCCTACCGCAGTCTGAAAAATGACAAAAAAAAATTGCCAATACACAGTTCAGAGAAAAGTGATGCTTAGGGACACCCTCACTAAAGGTGGCCCCAGTGAAACCATCTCTGTTGGATAGGTCCCTAAGCTAAATTCATAATCTGCTAAGATGGTTGGTTGGATTTTCAAAACAACAAAAGCGCCTCTCTCCTCAGGTTTAATGGAAGAAACTTGGTTTTTGGTGCTATCTTGTCTGGTTTCTTTTTCTTTTCCTTTTGGTTTTGATTCTATCCCTACCAATTAAAGGAGAGAGGTCGAACAGCAATATTTATAAAGAAAAAAATATATATGTATGGCTGCGCTCAGGTGAACAGAAAAAGTTGAAAGTGAAAAATACTCAAAGTTACCAATAAATGAAAGGGTTGGAGGTAAACTTAAGGTGTCCACGATATAGCCTAGTATAATTCACTAATTCAGTCAGAAGATGAAATATGCACAAGAGCTACCAATGGAGCTCCGTGGCACTGTCAAGAATTATGTTACACAAAAGAACCACAAAGTACTCAAGCAAAGTGCCACAACTACAAATCTTATACTCTAGGCCATTCATAGGCTAACAAGCAGTGGATATCAGGGAGGACCCAAAAGATGCACAGTAGGGGGTACAATGAGTGAGAACGTTGCACCGTTGATAGTCTGGATATCTTAACCAGATATGGCACCTGGATATGCAGGAAGGTAGCACCATTGATCTACAGTTGATAGCAGACAAGAGCAGGAAAGAAGAACACATATGAATGGAATCGAGTAAAATGACAATGAATTCATGAAGGCAAAATATCAGGTCACTGTCTTACGTAATGATCACAATTTAACACAAGTCCTTGAATGAAAGCTAAATTATGTCACTATTGATCACAATTCCACCACAATCAAAATCACAGGAATACCTGAGGGAGAGGGTCAGGAATATGGTTACAGGAAATAGGAGAACAGGTATATAAGCACAGGTAGGATACAGTTAAGAGGTCGACAAACAACTTCCGATCACATTACCTTAGGTCCATGGACAAGACGTGAGGTTCGTAAAGGCAAGGTTCTGCCGTAGGGCAATAGCGAAGTGTTATCACTCAAGGTTTCCACACCAGAAGGAAAATCAACAAAGTGTAGGGCTGCTGGTAGACTAGTAGGGCATCAGCGCACAGAGGTGAGTGGCTGGATACTGCAAACTTCAGCATACGCAGCGTAGGAACTACTTCAAGTAGGACTTGAGTGAAAATCTCTCGGGGACTTCTGGACAGGGGGACGTCGTTAGGTAATTCAGCAGGGTGATGTATGTGGGAGGCGGCTAGCAGAGGGCGTCCAGTGGCGTGAAGTCAGGTGAGAAGACTAGCATAGTAGTGTAAGGTCGACTAGCGGTGATGTGTGTGTGTGTGTGCGTGTGTGTGTGGTACCAGGAGGGTGACATAGAGAGGCTTTGTAGAAGGACCTTGCATGGGGTAAACTAGCAGTGTGTCTTCTGAAGTAGGTTGAGCAGTGTGTCTACAATCAGGGAGACACCTGAAGGGGGACTAGCATAGGTTATGCTAGCAACTTCTGAAGAGGGACTAGTGCCTCAGTGGTTTGCCGGGGCCAGTATATATATCACAGTCCATCGGCGACAGTTGTATTTTGACACTTCTTACAGCCTCATCTTAATGGGTCCCCTGTTGTCCTCCTCGCATGAAGTGTCATTAATCCGGCCAGGTACCTAGAAAGGTCATTGTATGGCAGCCAGATAAAGGTTCGAGAGAAGAGGTGTCAATGGGGTGACAATTAGATGGGAGAGCCAAGGGATTTGTAAGCAGGGATGCAGGCGTTGGTAGGTGGAGCCGCAGATGTGGATCAGGTCAAGAAAGGTGACCCTTGATGGCAGGAAGGTAGTCAGGAAGGAGGGGAAACTAGGAAAAATGTGAAGAGGCATGTGTGACTGGAACTGAGAACAATGGTAACAACAGAAGAACTTCCAAAGGGGATGTGCTACTTGCAAGCAGCTGCTAAAAATCACCTTAGGGGCACATTACTAGGGTTAAGTCAGATCAGTAATGACTCATGGTAGGGTCCTGTACTTAGTTTCTCATTAAACACCTATGCTGGCTTAACTGAGCCTGGGAAAACAAGGGAACGCTTGGTGTGAAAACATCAAAACTGGTACTTCTTTTGAAATGTACATTAATTCATATTGGGATAATGAAAAATAATTAATTTAACTTATAAGCAAAAATCAGGAGGGAAAAATCACAAAAAGGCAAAAACATTTATATATATATATATATATATATATATATATATATATATATATATATATATATATATATATATATATATACATATATTATATATATATTATATATATACACATTATATATATTATATATATATATATATATATATATATATATATATATATATATATATATATATATATATATATATATATAATATATTTTATATATATATATATATATATATATATATATATATATATATATATATATATATATATATATATATATATATATATATATATGCAGTACTCCCCAATTTTTACACGGGTATAGGTTCCAGAACCCACCACGGAAAGGCAAAAATCCCCTCTAAAAAATGCTTATAGCTGGCTTATAACTGCCAAATACCTTGCACCCCTTAAACAATAATGCTTATAACTGCCCATTTTAACATTTCACTGCTTAATTTGATAGTTCAAACAAAAATATACCTTAACCCTTTAACCGTTTAGTACGTATATATACGTAGCGTGCCAACGCTGCCTGAGCCGTTTAGTACATATATATACGGGGAGCAGATGTTTTGACCGTGGCATTTATAGTTGAGCCAAACGAAAGTGGTGCGTGAGAGAAGGTCTCGTCCAATGCATCTTATCAACATCAAAAGATTTCGGACATCAGACCTTAAAGACCGCTCAGTGAGGATGCGAGCGAACAATCTGACCAGCTTATTACCTGCGGATTAACTGATTTAGCGTGTCAGACGAAAAAAAAATTAATCTTGTTCATCTCTGAGATATCTAAATCTTAACCACGTCAAATTATTTGTCTTTTCATATAAATAAATACTACATTTACAATTAAAAGGTTCCCTCGAGTTTGAGCCAATATGTTATTTATGTCCAAATCTTTGGGTATGACAGCCGAAATATCATCTATGTAACAGTGCCATGTTACAGGAAAATGGAAAATCTTGGGAATGTACAGGCATTCGAAAAATTCCATATATAAATTTGAAAGAAGGGCGAAAGTGGGTTTCCCATTGCTATACCAAATGTTTGTTTGAAATATTCCTCATTGAAAATAAAATTTATGCAATTCATCTTCAAGGTATTCCAATACCGAGTCAATGGGCAGTTTTATGTGGCTGTGTGTATATGTATATATATATATATATATATATATATATATATATATATATATATATATATATATATATATATATATATATATATATATATATATACATGTGTGCTATATATATATATATATATATATATATATATATATATATATATATATATATATATATATATATATATATATATATATATATATATACATGACTCAAAAATTGCTATTTTTCAGGATAATATTTTAAAAAGTTTAAAACTCTCTATACTCTCTACAGTGTAACAGTGACATGTCATGCCCTCTAGCGGTTCGTATTACAATTGCAAATAAGACGTTTTAAACACAACATTAAACAAAGAACGGGCTATCTGCTAGTATCAACAACTCAAAAACACATTTTTTTTTAGTTGTGTCACTCTTCTGGCAAATGAGCAGTGATATATAT
>NC_089754.1:7960302-8087802 GCF_040412425.1 Macrobrachium rosenbergii | reverse complement strand
ACCAAGAATAATTCTGCTACAGGCGTCTTCCTGAAACGATATTAGGACCCCCGTTACACATCTAATACTGGAATTTAGGGATTGAATTACTCGGGGTGCATCGAAGGTGCCAGCGACTTGAGGCGTTACTTGTGACTCAGAGGAAAGGAGCTGTGAACACGTGGGCCGGGCTTTTTGAACCAGGATTAGGGAACACAAAGTTATAGGCCCAGAAATTAATAAATGCAAAGGGCTAAGTAATCGTGGATTAGCAACTCGTTTTGGGTACACACACATTTGTAGGGGCGTACGGTTGACGACACGCCTTCTGCCAGGGACCACGTGTGGAGCGGCCGGACAAAAGGGCCTCTGCAGTATTTCTTCTAATCGTAGATTGAGGAGGAAAAGGGCGCCTGGATGATGAAAGGCCGCCGTTTAGTGTCAGCTCGCGTTTGGGAGACTGCAATCCTTGCAGTCTCTCTAAGGCCACGTGGATCGGAACATCGAGCACAAAGGGCGGTAATGGCTTCACGTGATGCATGAGCGGAATGGAGGGCAGATATGACCGCCGAGACGCGGACTCTTGCTGAACCAGCTTAATCGCTGCAGAGAAAGGGCTGCCGCCTGACCTTTACGCTCGGACAGGGGTGAGGGGGCCAGTTCCAATCAGGCACGCTGGGTTATCTCATGAAAAATGGTATTTGCATCTTTCGTACCAAAGAAAACGGTGCAGCTAGACATTGGTCCCCAACAATTATATTTCTGAGCCCCCATCCCGACTCAAAAGGTTCAAACCAAACCAGCAGAAAAAGGAGAATAGTTTCATAGCGTATTTTTGGCGCTAATCTTACAGCTCTCTGGAGAAGATAATAATATTCACAATTCTAAGAATCCGGTGCGAATATTGACAACAGCAAAAATGAGCCAAGAAAACGTTCGACTTTATTCTATCTTCTGCTTTGCTACAACCTTTACTTTACTTTATTTGCAAAACTCTGATGCCACACTGATCAATAACAAACTGAAAGTTTACTTTAGGAGCACAGTGCACTTAGAATATACACCCCAAAAAGTGGGTGAACTTGTTTGCAAATTGAACATGTCAACATTTACAAATACTGATTCTACCCATTCTTTTCGATTTACTTACTGGGGTAATAAGGCTTCAGAAGGGAATAAACAAAGAATACTTCAAAATTACAAAATAACAACAACAAAATAAAACATACAAGGCAGAGCTTGAAGGGAAACAATGTAAACTCACTCGATTCCTTAATGCTATCCTGGAATTACAGGCATGTTATTAGTTGTGCCTTGAAGAGGCGTGCATTCGTGACAACACATTGTAGGTATTAAATAATATCCCCTTTACCAAAATTGTAATAATAGAATTCAATTCTTCTTTTCAACCGACCTCCAACTGTTCACAAGCTCGATGAACATAGCTAGTATTTCCCACTAACGCTAAACTGAAGGTATAATAACTTGACAGCTGCGAGGCAACGAGACTATTCGTGGGGTTTAATTCGCCAATCTCAAATGACAATTTTGATGTCTGCAGCTTACAACTCGTGTAAGCTTACAAATAGACTACTCGACGTACATCGGGAGGAATAAACACATGAAGGGAAATGGCGCTAACATTCTTACAGGGATAACCTTCAAAAGGGAAAAAATGTAAAAATCAAAGAAAGGAAACTGCACGAATAAATAAACCAAGGACATTACTTCTTACTAAAGGGCGGGCCACACCGCGTTGATTAAAAGGGCATCATTAAAACTCGTAAGGGCAGGAGTCTTGTGACTCGAGATTCGTTAAAAAATAGAGAAAAGATTAAATGCAAAAGTGAATAATATACGTAGAAAACGAAGGCTAACAGAGTGAGGTATTTATGGTTTACTTCTTTATCTAACTTCCGTCGCCCACAGACGACGGTCAGAGCTAACTCTCAGCCCAAGGGCGGGCAGAAAACTCAAAGGGCGCGAATTTTCAGGAAGAGTTGACACGCCTGCCTTGTGCCAAAGGGCCCAGGCACACACCCACTGACTGAGCTGCTAAACAAAGGCTGACGGCATTTTAAAAGGGGAGGATATCCCATATTAACTCTGCCGCTTTCGCGGTAAGTAAGGGAAAGTGTGAAGGAAAGATCGATAGAGAAGGATGAGGGATAGAAATTCCAAAGGAAAGGAAGAGGATAGTGGAAGGCCTTGGCATCCTCTCCTGGATGAAAGGTGCCAAGACGTTCAAAGATGAAGAAGGGGGCCATATGCCAAGTTTGCACAGGCCAGAAGAGCTTCGGGCCTCGTGGACTACTCCATCGCTCACACCCGTGGTAACTCCGGCCACAACCTTCTCCCTCCTTGGACCGTTGTCCTGGCTGGGGAATTGGAGGGCTCGAGGCCAAAGGGCGGCAAAGCATTCGTCAGCTGCTGCAACAGCTGACACCGAGATTTTCTTCTCCAGCTCGGACATCATCCGTCGCAGTTCTCGGAGTTCATCGGCCCATCTAGGCAGGGCAGAATCATGACTCGCGGAGGAATCTCCGCGCGCGCAGAGGACGGCCGGAGGGGGCGGGTCGACTTGCATGTAGCACCAGCTCAGGCACTGACATTGGCACTAGCGCTGGTGGCGTGGTGCGTCCGGTCTGGTTCGGGACGGACGGAGATCGGCACTGCTCAGCGCACCGAAGGGGCACTGGCAGTAGTGGAGCTGAAGCGCCTGAGAGATTCTCCTGAAGTGAAGATTCGCTGAGGCCTCGGCACTGGCACTGATGCCGTGCCGCACTGACTCCTGGATTTCCGGGACATTTAATGGAACGGACCCCGTGGAATGGTTGTGGCTGCAAAGGGAACGCAGTCTGGCCCGTATGACGTCATAGCCTCCTGAATGTGGCTTGCCGGCGAGACGCAAGGGTCCTGCCTCTGTGGGGTCGGGTGACTTCTCAGTTGGACCAGTAGGAGGATCATCTTAAACTCGTTTATACCCTCAATGGTGATAAGCTTGCGTCGGTCAACTATAGCCCATGAGAACTTTTATTCTTATGAGGCACTTGGCGCCAGAGTCGCCAAATGCCTGATCATGCTGAGTATTCATCTCGCGAGGTGCCATGATAGATGGGACCTCGGCAGAGGGCCTAAGGACTCGGATCTGTTACTGCCAGGGCGATTTATGTGGAGTTCTGCCCTTGTCATTTCTAGGGCATTTTGCCCATGAGGAAGAGTGTACATAAACCTTGCACGTACTGCAAAAGGTTTGGCTGAAATCTTCACTGCCCCCGGCAGAGGCCAGGCGATCATTAGGGGCTGTCCGGAGAGAGAGACGGTGCCGATTGTGGTACGTTCTTTGGCACGCCCGATCTTTTTACAGAACCCGCACACAACGGGCTCGTGATTGCCCATTCTTCGAGCGGAGGGGGCACCCAAAGGTAGGCGGGTGGAGTACCTGCGCGTATGCCTCCCGGGGTGATGGGTGTCCCAGCAGATCCCACAAGACCGCAGCAATCAGCTAAGGTGGGGGGCCCTTCTCACATGTGCGTGGCGCAGGGCCGGGCGTGGGTAGAGAGGAAGTTTTCATCTGTATTTGTTCGGGATGGCATCGCGAGGGTCGAACCTCCACGGACTCGAACCATTTGGCACGGCACGCTTAGGACTTGTAGGCCCAGTCTGCCCAGGTTTGGATTGGCCTCCTTCATCAGCTCCGCGCCAGCGCCCTCCAGCTCAGGTTATCTTGCACGCTGGCAAGCCAGTCTTGGGCGCACGACCTCCCAATTTTCCTGGGCGGCTCCTCCCGCGGAGGGCCCCTGTAGGCAATCAGGGCCTTTCTTCTCCAAAGGAACTTGCCCAACACCAGGGAGAGTTCGCGCACTCAGGGCAGGCTTTAACACTGTCTCGGGGTGCTGTCGAGCCACACTGGCTCGCCCATTCACTTTGGCATGCAGGCGATAGCCTGGCTGAAGGCACTCATTCCCTGGGGCAGGTGGAGGCGAAGGGCCACTTGTTGCAGCATTAAGTGAGTTCAAGGGCACCTGCTTGTCCTTCCCTTTCGGCTTTTTCGCCTCCTGAGCTTCCGTTCTCTCGCTGCGCCTCCCGTCTCCTGAGCCTGCCCTGCTGCTTCTCTCGCTCTCCTGGGCCAGTCTTTTCTGCTCTGCCTCGTCTCTCTGCTTCTACTCGTTCTCCTGAGCCTGTCTCTGCTTCCTTCCCTGTCTCCTAAGCCAGTCTCTCTGCCTCCTGTTCCTGTCTCTGCTTCTTCCTCCCCGTCTCCTGCTTCCCTCTGCCTCCCGTTCCTGTCTCTCTGCTTCTCTCTACTTGTCTGTCCTGGAGCCAGTCTCTCTGCCTCCCGCTCCTGGGTCTCTGCTTCTATTTGTCTCTCCTGAGCCTGTCTTTTCTGCCTGTATGGCGTCCATCCTCTCCTGTACCCAGTCTCTAGTCTTCCCGGAAAGGCCGAGCTCCTTCCTGAGGACATGAAGAACTTGAAATCCCTTGCTCTGGGCTGAGACCGTGGTGGTCGACATTTCCTTTGCAGGCGGGAGAGGATGCTAGTAACACACAGAATTAATTTCCCAGAGCTGTGGGAGTCTTGGACCCTTTTTCAACGGACGTATGAATGGTCTCCTGATTTACCGACGGAGCGGGCTGATTGGGGACGAGGATTAGCAATGATTGGTCTCCCGACATCGATTTGCCGGGCTGATTGGGACAATGAGTAGCAATGACTGGTTCCCGATTTACCGGCGGAGCGGGCTGATTGGGGACGATGGATTAGCACGATTGGTCTCCCCAATTTTACTGACGGAGCGGGCTGATTGGGGACTACAGGAGAGTAGCAATGATTGGTTCTCCCAATTACCGACAGATGGCTGATTGGGGACGATAAGCAGCAAAGATTGGTTCCCGATTTACCGACGAAGCGGGCTGATTGGGGACGATGAATTAGTACGATTGGTCTCCGGATTTACCGACGAAGCGTGGGCTGATTGTGATGGTGGATTAGGCAACGATTATTCAATTTACCGACGAAGCGGGCTGATGGGGGGCAATGGATTAGGCAATGATTGTCTCCCACCCCACCGACGAAGCGGCTGATTGGGGACAATGGATTTAGCAATGATTGGTCTCCGACGGATCACGGTTACTGATTGGGGACGCATGAGTTAGCAATGATTGGTCTCCTGATTTACCGACGAAGCGGGCTGATTGGGGACGATGAATTTAGCAATGATTGCCCCCGATCACGACGGAGCGGCCTGATTGGGGACGATGGATGGGTACGATTGGTCTCCCAAGGTAACGACAAAACGCTTACTTAAAGACTAGATTGGGATATATATTTAGGTTCCTGAATCACCGACGAAACGGGCTCATTTGGACTGAATGGAAATGAATTGGTCTCACCAACGGACCGACGACATGGGTTTATTGTGGACAAGAATAGGGCGCCTGAATTTCTGCACAGACGACACCGACTAGTGAGGGCTGGTTGAATGATATATGGGAGAAGTGTTATTCTCAAGGGCAATTAGGTGGGGCCATCCCACGTAATCACAACAGATAGGCAACACACTTTGTCGTAGTAACAGCACAAAACAACACACAAAAAAAAAAAGAGAACAATACAGAACATATTATGTCAGACCCCAATAATGCAAAACAATTTGTATAGTGAGCCGAGGGAGAGCGAAAGAAAATCATTAAACAGTCTTTACACATTCCTAACTGGGCCATTGGAATGGAAGGTCAAGGTCATTTCTCCTGCCGGTGTGTTTATCTTTAGGCCGCCTGCGCCAAATGAATGAACGACGTAAACACCCGGGACTTCCAACAGAGGAACAGACGACAGTTGTTGACCCGCCCTTGGCGATAATATACGCTTTTCACCCTATTTCTAAAACGAGAGAGGGAACTGTCAGCGTTAATCTGACTTTCGAACACGGGTTTCGCCGAGGTCTCGCGCTTATCTAATGATCTGCTTCGGAATCACTGCTTTCTACAGGAGGAATGAGCACTATTCCTTTGTAATACTTATCACCTATATAACCTAATTGAATGGCATGCAAGCCGCGGCAAAGGCTTCCAAAGCTAAGTTTCGGTGATTCTCTCTCGCTTTCCTTTGACATGCACCCCATTATAAAAAAATTCCTAGTGACTACCACGCTTTCTAAATGCCCTACGCTAAATAAACACAGCTTACTTATGCAGAATTTCTGGCCTGTTGGGCGCTGGCTTTTCAAAGGTTCGTAATCTGTCTCGTATCCAGCTTAGCTGAGCTAATTGCTGATTTCACAAATTGCAAACACAAACAACAAAGGGGAAGAGGGGGATGCAACCATTACACAGAGAATCATCGGTCAGGTCGCCATTTTATATGTTTCCTGGTGCAGGTGGATCTTTTTATGACTCCACAATTTTTACTTTTATCGCAAAAAATGGCCTGTAAGATACCCAGGACATAAAACACAAACAAAGAAGTACACGGAGCTGGAGGGCTCCTTCACTAGGGAAGATAGAAACACGTGGATATAAAAATAGCGGCATTTGATAGCACAAGGTCAAAGGAAAATTAACTGAAAACACGGTAAACTCATTGCCGCAGAAGTCCTCCAAGGGGGAGCTTGGGAAATGCCAGGAACACAGACCAGATAATTTCTGCTACAGGCGTCTTCCTGAAACGATATTAGGACCCCGTTACACATCTAATGCTGGAATTTGGGATTGAATTACTCGGGGTAATTGAAGGCGCAAAAGGACTCCCCAGGCGTTACTTAGACTCAGGAGGAAAGGAGCTGTGAACACGTGGGCCGGGCTTGGAACCAAGAAACACTGGAACACAAAGTAGGCCCAGGAAATTAATAAATGCAAAAGGGCTAAGTAACTGCGACTTAGCAACTCATTTTGGGTACATTACTACATTTGTAGGGGTGTGCGCTTACCACGCTTTCGCCAGGGACTACATGTGGAGCCGCCGGCTAAAAGGGCTTCCATCTCTAAGGTATTTTCTAATCGTGAGATTGGGGAGGAAAAAGGGCGCCTGGGATGATGAAAAGGCCGCCGCTTAGTGTCAGCTTGTTGGGGGAGACTTGCAATCCCTGCAGCCTTCTAAGGCCACGGATCGAACACGAGCACAAGGGCGGTAATGGCCCACGTGGGCGGCGAAAGGAACAGAGGTGAGGTGACGCCAGACGTGACTTCAGCTTAAACTAGCGATCGCGCAGTGAGAAAGGGCTGCCTTCGCCTGACCTTTATTGCTTGACAGGGGCTGATGTCCTGACCCAGGGCACGCTGCTATCTCATAGAAAATGGTATTTGCATCTTTCTGTACCAAAGAAAACGGTGCAAAGCAGATTACTGGTCCCCAACAATTATATTTCTGAGCCCTTATACCCCCCCGACCTTCAAAGGTTCAAACCAACCCAAAGCAGGAAAGGAGAACAGTTTCATAGCGTATTTTGGCGCTAATCTTTACAATATATATACTGTATAATATATATCTGTGTAGATATGATGTGCATTTATGTATATAGATTTATAGTGCACATAGAAGCACTGTACACACAATACGGGTGTCAATAGCTACGTTTCCAAACTTCTTCCTGACTTATAATCCGACTACAGTTAATCTGCATTCCTCAGTCCTGATTATCCCTCTCCCGGGTTCTCCAGAAGAAAGAGGCCGTTCCGGGACAAGGACGAGTTAATTTACAAATCTGCCATCACTTGAGGAGTCAATAATAGCATTTTTTTTTTATTTCGCATTGTATCATTTATGTTCATCAGTGAGTTTGGGCTAGATATTGGGCATTAGTATAATTTATTTAGGTGATTAGAAACTAGATCATCCTCACCCTACCTTTTGATCAAAGCAGTTTAATGTACGACTTCATCTCTTCAGATTTCAGTTCATTTTACGTCTTCACGGTTAGATACGCTGAACAAGTTAGTGTCAAGCTGTTTACCGTTTCAGACCTAGCATGGAAAGGTGGGGCGACGTGCCTGCCACATCTACACGATATCCAAACTTAGCTCAAGGTTTTATGAATCAAATCTGGGAAAGGTGACAACGTCTAAAACGTACTACATGTTCGTGGTCATTTTGGCTCGACTATGATATTGATAACTGGCGAATTCAGACATTTGTAAGGTAGCGACGTCAGTTATTACCTCCTACCCACGGCGAATTTGAAGGGCTTGATATTAGGGCCTGGAAATATAACGAGTCCTTTTGAAAGATTCCAGTTCCTTCTTTCAATGATGATGGTCACTTCGAAATTCCCTTGTCGACGGTCAAAAGTCATTTGGAAAGTAAAAGTCGTTTAGGTTCCCTGTACAAAAGGGAGATCACTAAATCCGCCATTGTCCATGGAACAAGGAATTGGAATCGGTCAAAAGGACTGGGGATAATCCGAGGCACAATTCTCAAGCTAATGTTCGAGTGGTTCCATCCACCAAACTCGATGCAGGTGGAAGGAAGGAAAGGAGATATGAAAACAACCGATCATTACCTTCCAAGGGTACCTGATTATATATATATATATATATATATATATATATATATATATATATATATATATATATATATATATATATATATATATATATATATATATATATATATATATATAGTATATTGTGTGTGTATTATAAATTTCATACCGTTTACTTTTATTTAACATCTTTTATTTAGAAAACAGACATGCATATTGGATGATGTAGAATTCATTACACGAACCTAGGTTTAGCCCAACGACTGGATGATACAGACTACAAAATGCAAGATCTTTTGAAACAGCTCAAATATATACCATTATATGGCCTGTCAAATAAAAATCTGATGATTAGTAACAACTATAATTCGAATGACTAATTGTTGTAACCTGTTATTTATACACTCTAGAATGTCACATGGACAAGTTTCACATACAACAAATAAACTTCCATACATGAAACAATGCACGTGTGTCGGTTCTAAGAGAATATTATTTTCCAAATGTCGCCACGCTGATAATCCTATAGCCTAAGGATAAATTGCTGTTATTATCATGGCTGGAAAGAGCAGACGTATAAATACGTGACAGTGGTGAAAGGAAAACGGCCGTATATTATTATGTTAATAGTCTAATACTGATTAAAATATATGGAATAAGATACAGAAACTGATAAAAAATAAAGCAACGTAGTCCCCTGCACTCAAAAGATAGCACACATGGGAGAGTAGTTGCCACGTTGTGTTTTTTACTTTTTGCTGACTCTGGGTACCGTAAATTTTTGCGGACCGCACTCTTAGCTGACAACTGGGGCACCAAAGCTGCTTTATATAGAAAACGATTATTGGGTTAAATTATCATACTAAAACAATTTAATATTTCAAAAAAAAATACACCCCAAACCATCATCCCAAAACACCCAAAGTAACCTTACATTACAGTAATCTCCTACTACTGTTACTCTTAAGCAGGCTATATACACCCCTAAAACGCTTATAACTGCCCATTTTAACAGTTCATCGCCAAACCTGACAGTTCAAACGAAAATATACCTCAGACTATCATCCCAGACCACTCCTAATATCATTTCAAAGTCATGTTGCAAAAATTTATGTTTAAGCATTCAACTGTTACTCTTAAGTATCCCCTATCATTCAAACACTCATTTTCTTTGGCCAACGTAACTTTGCACAGCGCTCTGTTCATATTGTATGTAATGCACTGGGAGTATATTTTACGTATATTTTCCTGCGTTGTAAGATGGTTTTGAAATGATATTTACTGTACAGGTGCGTATTTTAGGACAGTACAGTACTATTGTATAGAGCATATCTAAAATACGTAGGTAGTCTAGATGGACGGAACACATACGTACTTCATGTTAGCTTTTTCGTGATTACGTACAAACAAATTTATGATAAAAAAATTATTTACTACAGTAGGTAGTTATTAATCTTTGAAATTATATTATTAATATAAGTTCAAAGTCTTCTTAAATATTTTACCCTTAAAAATATGTAGTATAGGAGAGAGAGAGAGAGAGAGAGAGAGAGAGAGAGAGAGAGAGAGAATTTCAATTATTCATAGCTATTTTATCTAACCAACAAATGGGTAACATAATAATAATAATGATAATAATAATAATAATAATAATAATAATAATAATAATAATAATAATAATAATAATATACTGTAAATAATTTATGCATTTCTATAATAAATTATGTGAAACTTTAAACAAATACATATATTCCCAATCTTTTCCAAAGCTCTTAAATAAGGGGAGAGGTTGGACCTGTCATATATATCAAATATCTGACTAGGAACTTTGGAAAAGATTGGGAATATGTATTTCTTTGTTTAAAATTTCACATAATTTACTATGGAAATGCATCAATTTTTTAATTACAGTATATTATTATTATTATTATTATTATTTGAAATTAGTACTTTTTATTAAGTATATCATTTCTTTATCATATAAACATGGTTAGTCCTCACCACCTCCCACAAATGTATTAAAAAATTCTTGCACTGTCATTCTCTCTCTCTCTCTCTCTCTCTCCCTCCCAGTATACATATATTTTAGTGAAAAAATACAGTAATTAGTGAATACACAGTGTTGCTCTACGAAAAATTGAATTAGTGATAATTTTAGAGATAATGCCCTAAGAAAAATCCACAAATTAGTGAAATTCCCCCGTGGATAAGTGAATGATGTGTTCCACAAAAATCCGCAACAAAATAAAATGTGGAAATGTGAAATGCTTAAAAATGGGGTTCTGTATGTATGTATGTATGTATGTATGTATGTATGTATGTATGTGTGTGTGTGTGTGTGTGTGTGTGTACTAGCTGATCAACCCAGCATTGCCAGGAAAACTCTGAATGACAACTGATAAACTCTCTCTCTCTCTCTCTCTCTCTCTCTCTCTCTCTCTCTCTCTCTCTCTCTCTCTCTCTCTCTCTCTCTCTCTCTCTCTCTCCCAACATACCCATCCACTATAATAAAATTCAACAGCCTTAGACTGGGTATTCACTATCAGCTTTACCTGTCATTTCTTCTGCCAGTTCATCGAAACTGATGTTAAAACATTTGTGTAGATGACAGTTGGTGGGTGTAGTCAGTCCACTCAACAAAATGGTTGAACTGACAGAATTACCTAACGGTCTTCCAACTGACTGACAAGTAACTGCATGTGTGGACAGGTAAGCAATGATTTCCAGACAGTTTGTTCCTGGATTTCATCTGGGAAGAATCTCAACCACTTTCATATGAATATGAATAAATTATATATAGGCCTAATTCATTTCATTGTTAGGCCCTTCATTGCTATTTGTAAGCCGTAATTCATTTCATTGTTAGACCCTTCATTGCCATTTGTAAGCCGTTATAAGCCCAAATCATGTAATAAAAATTTAAAACAATATTTCCATGTAATACAGACAATTTGATATGGGCCTAGGCCATTGCCCTGGCTTTTTATGATAGGTATTACTACAGTATAATGAAAATAAACTTCAATGTCTAATTCATAAAAAACTGAACCAACACCCAGGTTCTAATTTAAACTCATTCATTAATACTGTATGAGAATATGTAGTCACATGCTCGGTACTGTTAGTTCTATGCAATGAAAATGTTTGCTACCTCAAATTGAAAATATATGATAATTTAAAACACAATAATAATATACCAGAAGTAATATTATATTAATGAAAATTGAAATAGTAAATCTATAACTGTCAAAACCTGAGCATTTTTTTTGTTTAATAGCATTACCAGAATATTAGTTTCATAGGATTGTTAGGTCCAGCCCATATTTTCATTATGGTGCATCCAGTACAGAAGTATTATAGAATAAAGTTGTTCAGCGCAATTTCTACCACTAAGTGTCAGTCTTTTGTTAAAGGCATGACACACATACACACACACACACACACACACACACACACACACACACACACACACACACACACATATATATATATATATATATATATATATATATATATATATATATATATATAAATTTCTGACTCACGTCAGGATCGAAACCAGGTCTCTCAGGTGGAAAGCAAGGCGTTATCCACTGGGCCATACAAGACTTGTATGGCCCAGTGGATAACGCCTTGCTTTCCACCTGAGAGACCTGTTCGATCCTGACATGAGTCAGAAATTTATTTCTGTTCCACACGTGATTGTGTGTTGAGTATTTCTATATATATATATATATATATATATATATATATATATATATATATATATATATATATATTAGCCCCTGCATGTGGACCCTACACACACCTACACAACTGCCATTATCCTGTGACAAGGAACCTGCAAGCGAAACACGCCTACGAGAGAGACACAACTCCTCTTGTACGACTTTCGTACATATATCTTCCTTATTGTCATTGTCATATTTTATGCATTTACTAGCTGACCAATCTGGCGCTTCCCAGGAAAACTCTGAATGACAACCAATACACTCTCTCTCTCTTTCTCCTCCCAACACCCCTTCTACTCTCTCTCTCGCTTTCTCTCCCCCTCACTCTCTCTTCCTTTCCTGTTGAAATAGTTGCTTCAGTTACAGTTACATTGCCCAGCCTTTTTTGAAGTTTTATATTTCACCCTTTCTCACCCCCCCATTTCCATTGGGGCTGAACTTGGACTTAAAGGGCATCAGGAGTGTCACTATTCACCTCAGTGACCTCGAAAACTATGGATTAGACTCTGAGACCTGTCATTTTTTATATCTTATTGTTTACCCCTTCTCACCACTGCCCTTCCTATCAGGATGAACTTGGACTTAAAAGGCATCGGGAGTTTCATTATTCATCTCAGTGACCTCAAAAACTATGAATTAGACACTAATATCTGTAGTTTTCGGTTATTTTTACGTCACTATTCTTCTTACCTCCATCCTATTGGGACTGAACTTGGACTTAAAGGGCATCAGGAGTGTCACTATTCTTCTCAGGGACCTCAAAAACTATGGATTAGACACTAATATCTGTCATTTTGGTTATTTTTACATGTCACCCCCTTCCCACCCGCCCCTTCTATCAGGGCTGAACTTGGACTTGAAGGGCATCAGGACTGTCACTATTCTTCTCAGGGACCTCAAAAACTATGGATTAGACATATCTGTTGTTTCAGTTATTTTTACATGTCACCACCTTCCCACCCCACTTCCTATCAAGGCTGAACTCGGACTTGAATGGGATTGGGAGTGTCACTATTAATCTCAGAGACCTCAGAAACTATGGATTAGACACTAATATCTGTCATTTTCGGTTATTTTTACATGTCACCTCCTCCCTATCAGGGCTGAACTTGGACTTACAGGGCATTGAGAGTGTCATTATTCATCTCAGCGACCACGAAAACTGTGTGTGATGATTTATTTTTGTAATGTTTCTTTACCACCTTCTGTTATGTTTTTATTTGTTGCCCATGTAAAGAAGTTAATTATTTCCTTCAGTTGCTTTATCGTTTCTGGCTTTGTTGTTATACTAGTGTTTGAGCCCCAGGAGGTTTTAGGAAGACACAGTGCAGCTTTCTTACTTCATTAATACACTAGTAAAAATAACACTGTACATATACAAGTGAAATATATATACAAGTTAAGTAGTATGAATATGAATCAAAGTGTGAGCCTTTGCTTCTTCTCAACCCACAACTGGTGAGGCCACGAACTCACTCCACTAAGACTCTTTTTCTTCTTTTTGCTTCTCTCTGTTCTTCTCTGTTCTTTTTTTCTCTGCTTCTCCTCCTTCCTTCCTTGCTTCTTGAAGGTTTTTCAAACAAAATGCCCATCCCACAATAGGATAATGGCTTCTGTCCTGCCCTTATTAGATGTCCAAATTGGCTGAAACTTTATCTAACAACGCCCTTTTGGGTGGATTAATTGAATTAATCCCTCCTACGATGGAGGGTACTTATGACGTCACCGGAAGTCTTGGTTTCTGGAGAGAGTGGACATGTAAGCAACATAGGTGAGCTGGGTAAACATTCCTTAATGATTTCAGTAGATTAACTCGTGCCCGTGTTTTGGCTACACGAGCATAACACAGGAAGTGTTGTTACTCCCTCTGCTTCGTTATTCTCTCTCTCGCTCTCTCTTTTCATTAATATTCCATTCTATCTCTCTCTCTCTCTCTCTCTCTCTCCCTCTCTCTCTCTCTCTCTCTCTCTCTCTCTCTCTCTCTCTCTTTCTATATCACTGGTTCTCTTCTCATTTCTTTTTCTCTCCCTTATATTTACGTTATTCATTACATATGCATTAGACACTATCTGTAGTTTTCAGTAATTTTTACATTTCATCCCTCCCCACAGCTCCCAACCCCCTCTGGTGCCAGTGATGTCTTACCCCCACAATGTTCTTTCCCAGACGGCAAGTCATATGTATACCAAGTTTGGTTGAAATTGCTCAATTTCGTTTCAAAGTGCATGTGGAACATGCACACATACATACATCAATTTTTGTATATATAGATTACCATTGTATGTATTGCACTGCCAGTTTTCCAACCATGTATGAATGACCTTCAGTTCAATAGCCTGTACCATTTTATATGAATATTTCTTTCTGTGTACAAACACAAATGCTTGTACTTAATCCCTGTTTCTACCTGTCAGAGGTCAGAAGCTACACTGCAGCTCGCATGAGCCTTTGACCTATGTGAATGTTTTGTAAAAAATTAATAAGCTATAGACTCTTACTTGTACCTCGCCTCACAATATAATACAAAATGAATAATTGTGCTTACTGAGACTTCATTGAAAATATAGTGATCGACAATTTGTACTATATTTAGTTTAAAGGAAAAATTCAGAAATGTCACGAGACTTTTTTCATTGAAGGTAAATGAATTCTATTTCATGCTTCTCAAAAATTTTCTGCTGTGTGTGAGGTTAAATGGACTTCAAAACGAACTGTGCTTGAAGAAAAAGCGCTCAATTTTCTCATACTTATAAATTAGCAATACCATCAATGGCATCACACATTCGTGGAGATTGTAATATATTACATGACGAATAATATCATAAAATAACCTTATTGAAAAGGACCCTTTTCTTTTTTGCTGTAGCAATTAAGTGGAAGAGGGCACTCACTGCTAGGCGCAAGGATGGAAGGGCGAAAAATTTTTCTGGTGTATAACGACTAAATTAATAGCTATTACTCGGATATCTACAAAGAGGATCAAGATCACCTGGTTCAAGGTTATCGTGGTACAACCTCACTTATCTCAACCTCTCTCCACCCCCCAAAAAGATATAACATGTTTTTCAAAGACAAATGTGCTTCGCGCAACCACATTCTGACTGCCAGTAATGACATTTACAATATCAGCAACTTAATATTATTGTCACAACTACCAGTGGTCTAAAAAATACACGCATGTTTTTATCCTACGTACTTTTATTTATTTTGTTTGCTCCAGTCTTCTAAGTCGCACTTTTCTTGAGCAACTGTTATTCAGTGTCATGATACTGCGGCTATTATCTCAGGTAATTATTATAATTATTATTATTATTATTATTATTATTATTATTATTATTATTATTATTATTATTATTATTATTACTCAGTAGATGAAACCTATTCACATAGAACAAGCCCACAGGGGACATTCACTTGAAATTCAAGCTTCCAAAGAATATTGTTAATTAGGAAGAGGAGGTAAAGGGAAATACATAAAGAAGAGCTCGCACTAATTAAAAAAGAGAAAACAGTTATTACATGGGTAAAAATAAAATGCATGGAGAATAGTATTGGGTAGTAATGAATTGCATCTTCACTTGAACTTCTGAAGTTCCAGTTGCAAGACATCCTCTGGGAGGCTGTTCCACAGTCCAACAGTGTGGGGAATAAAGGACCTCTGGAACTGAGAAGTTCAACAGCGAGGCAAATTTACTATATATCGGTGCTACTGTTCAGCGAATCTGGTTGCTCTCAGCAGATAAAGGGGATCAGGGATCAACTGTGATGTGAAAGATCTGTTGAAACACAACTTATGAAAAGTGAAAAACAAGAGACCGTCCGTCGACAGTCCAAGTCATAACTGCTACTAATAGGAAACAGAAACCTTCCACCACGAACCACTCATCTGAAAGAGATAAATCTCTGGCACAAGCAGACATCCACACCGGAGAACAGTATTCTACTAAAGGAAGCACAAACGACCTAAAACAGGTTGCACTGATTTTATCAAGGTTATAAATATATGAGGCTTTACGAACAATACCTAACTTCAGTGCGGCATTTGGTGAAACTTTCATTAGATGTTTCTCAAAAGTTATATGCGAGTCAAAGGTTACACCTTAAATAGTTAAAGCTTCAGGCTCATTCAGCAAAGGTTCCATCCACCTGAAGGAGAGGATGGGGTGGGAAATCTGAACACGATCTGTTAATTAATAGTGTTTTTGTTTTAATGGAGCTCAGCCTCATTTCCTGATCCGGTCCATGTCCCCAACTGATGCTGAGGGAAGCTTCATTTCTCTTAAGTGGAGACTTTACTACACCCACGTCAATTATTTATGTCTTAATTCATTACACTGTAGACCATTCATCGCTATTTGTAAGCCATTATAATCCTAGACCATATAACAAAAATTTAAACCAATATTTCCATGTGATACAGACTATTTGGTACAAGCCTAGGCCAGTCCTGGCTTTTAGTCTTCTGTAAAAGAAAACTATTGTGCTGGCTTTGTCTGTAGGTCTCCACTTTATCCTGTCCGCACCTTATTCTGTCCGCAATTTTCTGTCTGCAATTTTTTCTGTCCACACTTTTTCTGCCTGCCCTCAGGTCTTAAAAATTACAGAGGGTAGAGGGGTGCAAATTGGTATGTTGATCACCCACCCTCCAATCATCAAACATACCAAATTGCAGTCCTCTAGCCTCAGTAGTTTTTATTTCATTTAAGTTTAAAATTAGCCATAATCATGCTTCTGGAACGATATACGATAGGCCACCACTGCCGTGGTTAAAGTTTCATTGGCGGCGACTCATACAACATTATACAGAGACCACCGAAAGATAGATCTATTTATGGTGGCCTTGATTATACGCGGTAACGGCTGTACAGAAAACTCGATTTCGCAGAAGAAACTTCGACGCATTTTTTACTTATGACAGGTATTACCATAACTAAAAGTAAACTTCGCTGTCCAATTCATAAAAAACTAAATCTATATCCAGATTCTAATTTAAAATTATCAATATTGTATGAGAATATGCATTTTTTAAACAAGAAATATTTAGACTATACTCTGTTACGCGTGATTGCTTCTTTCCTATTAAGTGAACTGCAGTCTCGTCAGTCTTCCACCTCCTCATCTAGTTAAGAAAAAAAGGGGGCAAAAACATTTTCCAATACGGCTAACTTCAACTTGTGATACGTATTTTATATTAGTTTTAAGGACGTTTTGAACACACAATAATAAATTACAACCCATTATCATTATTAACTTAGCATTAAGTATAAAGTTACACGGAGCAATAGAAAAAAATTGCTGTACTAACCCGGTCAATTCGTACCTTCGGTGATGACGTAATCAGGTATTATAAACACATTCCCTTTGTTGAGGAATGTAATGCTAATGGGTATTTATTGTTTTGAATAAATACCCGTTGATAAAAGACAGAAATGAGTATATATGAGTATATATATATTATTCTCATAAATAACCATAAACAATAATTTTATTTTCCTAAGTGACGGGAGTGGTTTATCTTACTGTGTATAATTAAACCAGCAAAAGGTGTAAGTTGACCGGTATTCCTGTCTTGCGTTTCAAAGGTTGATATAATTGCCAGGTGTCACTTTGTGTAAGTGACACATTTAAATTTAGACAAACTTTCAGCTGGTGTTTGCTCTTAAATTTTATTAGGTTTTAAATATAAATAAGCTTTGCAGAGAGAGAGAGAGAGAGAGAGAGAGAGAGAGACTCACTGCAGATGTACGTTTCCACACGACCTTAGTTGTTGGTAAATGGCCTAATAATATTTTTCCGGATCTCATTTAAACCGACTTTATAGCTACGTATGCCATCATAACGTCACTAAGCACTCACTATAATGTTCCGAAGGTAAAAACGAAGAAGAAACGAATGAATTAATGAGGAAATTTTCATTTTAACAAAAATGAACATCATCGTACATCTTAAATGTTGTGCTGGGCAAGGAGTTTAGTAACTGTTTTTATCGTAGTTTCCAGCTTTATTGACTTCAAAACAAATAAGCCCCTACCAGCTAATATCCACATAAAAGGGACAGTACGCTGGATAATTTGGATGGATGTCTGTGTTTCTGTCTGTCATGAATCTGAGTTATAACCTAAGCTGGGTCAAATAGGGCCACATACAAAATTTTGTATGGTTCGGATTTCTATAGCGTACACACATACAAACTCACTTTTATTATATAAAAAATATATAAATAATCTGATACGCCACAATCAATTAGTAGGGTAAATTAAAAAAAAATTTTCTTCTTAATTAGTCTATTTTTTATTTTCTCTTGTTCTACCTACTAGGGTGTCCGTGCCCCACAGGTTGAAGACCACTTAGTGAATAGGATAAAGTCAAATATTTTAAGAATCCTTCAAAATTGTGATACAAACATGCAATTTGGTACACTTATAGTTTAAAACATGCTCTTTAAGATAGGGATGATTGCTAACGTGAAAATCGAAAATGGCGGCCATCACAACCTCTCTCATCAATGGTCACATACACACTGTGTCTGCCACACTGAACTACAGCTGACTCAGCATAACTAGGCATAAATGCAATCAAACACAAATGCACACATACTCAACATTCGTAGAATAAGAACACCAATTTATTATTTAAAAAATCTATGTAAATTAAGTTATTACATAAATGTTTATATATGTTCAATTACAAATAACATGAATAACCAAACTGAACTTCTGTTGTTTCAGGGTCTTTCAAGGCTGTTTATTTTATTTTGATAACACTGACCATGACCCAAAAGCAACAACAGCAAGAACATCATTCCATGGAACAAATATTTCTCTGTTCCAGAGTACTGCAAGAGGAGAGCCTCGAGCACAACTGGCTCTAGAGAAAAAGATCAAAAAGATTCCAGAGCTCCCAGAAAGCTACAAGAAAGTAAAACCAGCTTTTCTGGAGAAGTGCCCTATACCCCATTGTGACATTCCCACCCTACCTGCAGCTCAAGAATCTAAAACCTGAGTACCACTGGTTTAAGTCAGCAGCTCTTACAGAAGTCTATGACAATACCATTAGTCACATGGTCAGCACACAATGCTCAACAAGTGAGAGATCTGTAGTTTGACGTGGATATGTCTGCCCTTATGCCCTTACTAAGAGACCATTCTAACGAGGTGTCAACTATCAAGCATGCCATGGACAAAGTCAAAGACGTCATACGTCACTTAAATCCAAGTCAGAGTCCAGTTCTGGTTGCAGATCAGCCACTGTTTGCACTGGCCAAGCAGATTCAGTGGAAATGGCCACAAACGTATGGCAGTTTTGTCATACTAATGGGCTCACTGCACAGTGGGATGGCTGTTTGTTCAAGGGCAGTGGGTGGACAACAGCGACTGAAGCAGCTGGCATTGCAACCTCTGGCACAGCCGAGTCTTTCTTATCTGCCACTAGTGTAACAAAAACAAGAAGAATACATCAGGTAACAGCCTGCAGCTTGTATCAGCTTTACAAGGGCATATGAGGCAAGTGATGAATCTAGGAGCTTTGACGACTGGTGTGACAAATGAGAAGCTTAGGAACCCGAGTTCTTGTACTGGAACATGGTGCTCTAATCATCATTGAGTTTCTCAGGTCCATCAGGGTGGGGGATTTCACAGGGTACGTTGCCTCACGAAATGCCTTGATGCTGTACCTCTTTGCCAATGACAGCACCCATTATGCAAGATGGCTGTCTGTGCACATCACTGATATGCTGAAGCTGCCTGAGGCCAGTCCATCTGTCAATGAAGAGTTTGCAGCAGTTTGCAGCAGAAAGGTTTGTGATCCACCAGACGGAAAGACTGTTCTCTGCCATTGGAGTGGATCAAGCCCATGAGCAAAATAATGCTCTAATCAAGAGAGATAGAGGAGCTGTAGGTATCACAGAAAATGAGTCTGCCTTACTAAGATGGATGGTGTCAGGGCCAGAGATATGTCACCTTGCTGGGGAATACGATGAGTTATCAAAAAAAGCAGGCAGCTTAAAAATACATCACACCATGAACACACTCCTGTCTGAAAGGCATTCCTGGAAGATGTGCAGAGTCTTTGTAAAACAGTGAAAGAGTTCGGAAGTTCATTCTTGGACAAAACACCCTTTGAGCTGCTGACACTGGATTCCAAAGATGTAATGGACAGTGATGTGGTTGATGCTTTGAAGAACTACATTCCTGAAGGAACGAAGTAGTTTGAGTGGTTTATATCTAATCTAGAAAATGTATGCCACTTTGAAGCAGAACAATTTCAAAATATTCGACAGGCCCAGAACAAAGACTGCAAAGAAGCTGTGGAATGCTGTGAAACAAGACTGCAATCTTTTTGCCAACTTGTTCATCTCTTGCCAAACAAGACAAGTAGATCTGGAAGAGTTCTTCAGGTACGAATATGCAAACATCCCAGCTTCCATCAGTTCAAACGGAGATCTCTACTGCGAAACAAATTCAGAACTTATTGCATGCCAAGAGAAGCAGGTGGAAATGTCTGCAGACGAGCCAGAAACTGATGCCATATTCACTGACAGAGCACACCTAGCACATGCTATTCGACCCAAGCATCTAACCTTCAAAGACTATGCTGAACACGACTTTGTTGGAAAGATAAACAAATATGCTGAGAGGTACAAACGCACTGATGTAGTATTCGATACTTACAATTTGCAGTCATTAAAATCATTTATGAGATTACGAAGAGGTAGGGGATCCCGACACTGAGTAACAGAAAAAGGAAAGGTTCCCCAGAATTGGCCCAGTTTTCTTCAAAATGAGGAGAACAAAAGAGAACTGTATGCTTTCCTAGCCCATAAGTTGAAACAAGCTACTGGTGGACTAGTGTCTGCTAGAATTAGAGGAATTTATTTCTGGTGATAGAAATTCATTTCTTGGTATAATGTGGTTCGGATTCTACAATAAGCTGTAGGTCCCGTTGCTAGGTAACCAATTGGTTCTTAGCCAAGTAAAAAAAGTCTAATCCTTCGGGCCAGCCCTAGGAGAGCTGTTAATCAGCTCAGTGGTCTGGTAAAACTAAGATAAACTTAACTTACAGCCATGGCATCATGTTTTAGCAATAAAGAAGATGAGGTAAAACACATGATGGAAGACATGACTGACTGCTCCCATGAAGAAGCCGACACTAGGATTTTTGTCCATGTCATGAATGCTGTGAAGCACAGCTACATCACTACAACAACCATCCTTGCAAATGACATCAATATAGTCGTCATAGCAGTGGCAGCATTCCCCGTTTTGAAAAAAGTAGTCTAGACCACTTGTAGATTGTGTACAGTGTGGGTAAAAGCAGGAGATGGTTGCCAGTCCACAGCATAGTAGGTAAGCTTGGGGAGAAGGCTTGTGGGTTATTATTTTTCTAATGCAGTGTCTGGCTGTGACACAGTGAGTGCCTTTAAGGGAACAGGCAAAAAATCCTGCTTTCAAACCTGGGACATTTTTCCTCAAGCGTATAACACATTTCGCCAGCTGTCTGCACCTTGTGCAGACATTGCAGAAGATCAGATGTGAGTATGATCGATCCAGTTCAGAGTTGTCTGTAAATAAAGGAAAATCATCTTTGCAGAAAAGAACAGAAACTACGATGCAATCCCACCCATGTGAGGAGCTCTTATCCAGCATGTCCAACGAGCTACATATCAGGCGGGGCACATATGGGGCCAGGCGCTCTAGAGTCGGGCCAGCTGCCATCACCTATCACCTGGGAGTGGAAAAATAATGACGATGGCACATTCACTATACACTGGACTGAACTAGAGCCATAGCAGAACAATGCCATGCACTTAAAAAGTGCCAATGCAAAACTGATTGTGCAAGACATTGCACAGGCAAGAAGTCAGCCCTTCCTTGTACTTCCCTTTGTGCCTGTCCATGCATTTGATTGATGATGAAACCTGTGTAACTTGAATATAAGGCTATTTAAGTAAAATATTGCATAATAAATAACAATATAATAAAACTTATTTCCAGTTCATCGGCAATTATTAATTTTTAATGTTGGACGCCATTTTGGATTTTGGCCGCCATTTTCGATTTTCACATTGGCAATCATGCCTATCTTAAAGAGCATGTTTTAAACTATAGGTGTGCCAGACTGCATATTTGTATCACCTTTTGAAGGATTTTTCTACTATCTTCTTCACTAACTGGCTAGGATGAGCCCCAGATTTATTAGTTTGGGGGCATACTTGAACTCAAGAGAGTCAGACCACCTGGCCATTGGCAGATCCATGCACTTCACTTTCATGTACATTGAATGTCTTCACGGTTTAAGATCCCAGATCTTAAACCATCCAAATTATCAAGGTCGTTAAACTTTACGGTAATTTTTCGGAAGACTCCAGCCAGCCATTTCCAAAGGTGCCAGCTAGCCATTTTGCATGAAAAACCATTTTGGATTTTTCATGCAAAAATGGCCAGAAATGATAAGGTAGTAAAAAGAACCTAAAAATACCAACCTAACGTAAACTAGGGGTGTTTACTGGTTACAATTTTGCCGTATTAGTTATGGAGGGGGTGGCTGGTATTGTCTTACCTTACAAGTCCTTATTTTCTCTGCTATTAGGCATTTGCAGAAGGTTATGTATTGAGAAAGAATTTTTTGTTTTGATGTGATATACCCAAGAAAAATATAAATTATAAAGCGGGAGGTGGCTGGAGTCTAACGAAAATAACCAACTTTACAAACACCTCCAGACACCAGTAGTCACATGCTCGGTACTACTAAGTCTATGCAATAAAAACGTTTATGTTATTTCAAATTGAAAATATATGAAATTTATAACAGAATAAGTAATATACTAGAAGTAATATTATATTAATGAAAATTCAAATAGTAAATCTATAACGGTCAAAACCAGAGCAGTTTTTTTTGTTTAGTAGCATTACCAGAATATCAGTATCATAGGACGTTAGGTCCAGCCCATATTCTCATTATGGCGCATCCAGTACAGAAATATTATAGGAATAAAGTTGTTCAAAGCACGACACACACACACATATAACTTAAATCATTGTGCTTACTGAGACTCAATGAAAATACAATGATCGACAATTTGTGCTATATTTAGTTTAAAGGAAAAATTCAGAAACGTCAGGAGACTTTTCAATTAAGGTAAATGAATTCTATTTCATCCTTCTCAAAAAAATTTTTGCTGTGTGAGGTTAAATCGACTTTAAAACGAAATGCTCTTGAAGAATAAGCGCTCAATAATATTTTCTCTTATACTTGTTAATTAACAATACCATCAATGGCATCACACATTCGTGGAAATTGAATTATATTACACGACGAATAATATCATAAAATAACCCTATTGCAAAGGATTCTTTTGTTTTTTGCTGTAGCAATTAAGTGGAGTTTGCTGTAGCAATTAAGTGGAGAGGGGCAATCACCGCCAGACACAAGGATGGAAGGGCGAAAAATTTTTCTGGTGTATAACTACTAAATAATTATTACTCCGACATTAACACAGAGGAGCAAGATCACCTAGTTCAAGGTTATCGTGGTCCAACTTCACTTATCACAACCCCCCCCCTCCCGCCCCCGCCACAAAAAAAAGATAGAACATGTTTTTCAAAGACAAATGTGCTTCGCGCTAGCACAATCTGACTGCCAGTACCGACATTTACTATATTAACAACTTACATTATTGTCACAATTACCAGTGGTCTAAAAAATACCTGTGAGTTTTTACCTTATGTACTTTTATTTATTTTGTTTGCTCCAGTCTTCTGAATCACACTTTTCTTCAGCAATCATTATTCAATATTACGATATTGCGGCTATTATCTCAGGTAGTTAATAAATATTATTATTATATTATTTTTATTATTATTATCATTATTAATATTCAGTAGACGAAACCTATTCACATGGAACAAGCCCACAGGGACATTCACTTGAAATTCAAGCTTCCAAAGAATATTGTTAATTAGGAGGAGGAGGTAACGGGAAATACATAAAAAAAGCGATTGCACTTATTAAAAAAAAACGAATTAATATATATAAAAAATTAAATGCAAGGAGAAAAGTATTGGGCAGTAATGCATTATATCTTCGCTTGAACTTCTGAAGTTCAAATTACATGACATCCTCTGGGAGGCTGTTCCACAGTCCAACAGTGTGAGGAATAAAGGACCTCTGGAACTGAGAGGTTCGACAGCGAGGAACATTTACTGCATATTGGTGCTGCTGTGCAGCAAATCTGGTTGCTCTCAGCAGACAAAGAGGATCAGGGATCAATTGTGAATGCGAAAGATCTGTTGAAATACAACTTATGAAAAAGTGGCAAACGAGAACGTCCGTCGACGGTTCAAGTCATAAGTGCTACTATAACTGGAAACAGAAACCTACTGCCAAGAACCACTCATCTTTAGGAGATAATCTCTGGAACAAGCAGGCATCCACACCGGAGAACAGTACTCTACTAAAGGAAGCACAAACGACCTAAAACAGTGAGGCCATTTGCTGAAACTTTCATTACATATTTTTCAAAAGTTATAGGTGAGACAAAAGTTACACCTAGAATAGTTAATGCTTCAGACTCATTCAGCAAAGTCCATCTACCTGAAGGGGGAGTATGGGATGGGAAATCTGAACGAGATCTGCTAATCAATATTGTTTATGTTTTACTGGAGTTCAGCCTCATACCCCTCCGACTACACCATTCCCTGATCCAGTCCATGTCTCAATTGAGGCTGAGGGATGTCTCATTTCTCATGAGTGGAGACTTTACTACACCCATGTAAATTATGTACAGGCCTAATTTATTACATTGTTAGACTCTTCATCGCTATTTGTAAGCCGTTATAAGCCCAAATCATGTAATAAAAATTTAACACATTTCCATGTGATACACACAATCTGGTATAGGCCTAGTCTGATGTTCTGGCTTTTAGTTTTCTGTAAAAGAAAACTATTGTGCCGGCTTTGTCTGTACATCTGCACTTGATTTTGTCTGCACCTTATTCTGTCCACAATTATCTGTCCACTCTTTTTCTGTCTACTCTCAGATCTTACAAATTACTGAGGCTAGAGCGATGCAAATTGGTATGCTGATCAACCACCCTCCAATCATCAAACATACCAAATTGCAGCCCTCTAGCCTCAGTAGTTTTTATTTTATTTAAGGTTAAAGTTAGCCATAATCATGATTCTGGGAACGATATAGGATAGACCACCACTGCCGTGGTTAAAGTTACACGGGCTGCGACTCATATAGCATTATATCAAGACCACTGAAATATAGATCTATTTTTGTTGGCCTTGATTATAGGCTGTAATGGATGTACAGAAAACTCGACTGCGCCAAAGAAACTTCGACGCATTTTTTACTTAAGACAGGTGTTACTATAATGAAAGTAAACTTCGCTGTCCAATTCTTAAAAAACTGAAACAACACCCAGTTTCTAATTTAAACTCATCAATATTACATGAGAATATGGCTTTTTTAAATATGAAATATTTAGACTATACTCTGTTACGCATGATTGCTTCTTTCCTATCGTTAAGTGAACTGCAATATTGTAAAGTCCCTGCTCAATGGGTTTTCTGTAGTGAACCTCCGTTTTCTATGGTGCCTTTCCCACAAGCTTAGGTCACACTAAATAGCCACATTTTTATCTATGTAAAAACGTATCCGTTATTGATTCATTTGTACCTGTTTACATTGTACATGTGTCAGAACATTATTGTGTCAATTCTTGTAATTTTATCTTTACATATTTGTATTTACCTGCCCTGTTTCGCATTGAGAACAATTGACCTCGGGTCGCCTGAATCCTATTGTATGCCTTTGTATGACGTCCGCACGCCGCTTTATAAGCAGCCTGCTTTCTTAATAAACTAGCAGTACATGTCCACCTGCTCTCATTTTTGCACCTCTTACAGTGGTGTCCCTCATAGTGGCTCACGGAGACATTAGCGGACTCATACGGCGACCTAGTCTTGGCTCCATGAACTACCCCACACCCCTAATGCCCTTGGCAGATCACCAGCATCATTAGCGGACCCACGCCGCGCACCCCAAGCGTGTATTGACGCGAGTGTAACCCACTCCAAGTAAGAGTGCAGAACCGAGTATGGACGCGGACATTCCCTCCCACATAAAAATAACCGCGAACTTCGCGGACTCCGATATCTCCCTCATGCAAAACCCGCTCGCGCCCTCCCCCATGCCAAGGCTCGCGCCCTCCTCCACACCAGTACCCGCTCCTCGCGCGCTGCCCATCCTGACGGACCAAACAAAGTCCGCTCTCGCCATAAAGCTGCTGCCCTTCTCGCACAGCAACCCGTCATCATGGCTCTACAGGGTCAAGGGGCAGTTCACGCTGGCGGGACTTGCCAACAAGGTCCTGCAGGCAGATGCCATGATAAATGCCCTCCTGAAAGATGTCTACAGGAAGGTCGCCCCGTGGGTGTCTGCCGCAGGTCCTGTCACCTACCAAAAGCTGAAGGCCTCTCTCGTCGAGACCTGCTCCCTGCCGGTCTCCGAGAGGGCCAGCCTGCGCCCTTGATCTCGTGAACAACCCCCGACACGACCAGAACCTCTGGGAGACTTGGAGTGTGATCCAGGACCTCCTCATCCTGCCAGGGACGGACAGCAGTGGCAGGCAGTTGGAGATAAGCCTGTCAAGGGAGATCTTCCTCCGTCAGCTCCTCCCTTCGGACCCAGATCCTCCAGCCTTATACAGTGCCGCTCGACGACCTGATCAGGACAACGCAGCAGATAACGGACTCCGCGAGGGCAGCAAAGCAGGCATCCACACCCGCACACCCCATCAACTCCCTCCAGCCGGTTGAGGCCGCGGAGGGGGAGATAAGCGCCGTCACCAGGAGGCGGCCAACATACCACCAAAAGAAGCAACCACCGGGGCCTTGCTACTACTACCAGCGGTACGGCAAGGACGCTCGGAACTGTCAACCCCCCTGCTCCTTCACCCAGCCAAAAAACGGAGGAGGCGGTGGCCAACAGCACAGGCCACCGTGGCAGCAGAAGAACCCAGGAGCCCAAAAACAGTACGTTTTTACGTCCGCAACACCATCTCCGGCAGGATGATGCTGATTGACACTGGGGCTGTACGATTAGTGTTCCCGCCATCCAGAGAGGACCGCAAACACCCGCCAGACCCGGCTGCCCCCCATCTTCTCTTACGGCACCAAGCTCCTGTCGGTCTCCATCCTTTTCCGGAGGTACAATTGGAACTTCATAGTCATGGAAGTGAGGACCCCACTCCTGGGTGCGGACTTCCTCGCCCACTTCGGTCTGGCAGTTGACGTTGGTTGCAAGCACCTGTTGGACACCGACTCCTGCCAGTCCCTCCCTCTGGCAACGGGCCCCAGCGCACCCACCATCTGCTCTGTCGCCCCGCACCAGTACACCCAGCTGCTGAAGGAGTTCCCTGACGTCTTCAAGCCCAAACTGCGTCAGGTGCCTGGGGCCCCTGCCATGCACGGAATCTACAACCACATTAAGACAAAAGGCCCCCCAATGCACACAAAGTTCCGGAGGCCTCCCCCTCCCCCGGCGCCTTCAGGAGGCCAAAGACGCTTTCACCAAGATGGAGCATATGGGCATATGCAGGAAGGCCTCCAGCCTGTGGGCCTCCCCCCTCCACATGATGCAGAAACCGGACGGCTCCTGGCGACCCTGCAGCGACTACAGGCGGCTCAACCTCGCAACAGAACCAGATCATTACCCCCTTCCAAACATGCAAGATCTCACGGCCTCTTTTCACATGGCCAAAATATTTCCTAAACTAGACCTGTTAAAATGCTACTTTCAGGTACCAGTAGCTCCAGAGGACATCCCCAAAACCGCCATCATCATGCCCTTCGGGTCCTACGTCTTCGCCTTCTCCAACTTCGGACTGAGGAATGCGGGGGCAACCTTCCAGAGACCGATGGACAGCATCCTGGGGGACCTGAACTTCTACGTCTGTTATGTAGACGACATTCTGTTTTTTTCCAGATCCCACAAAGAACACCTGCGACACATCCAGAAGGTCCTGCAGTGCCTGCAGTAGAACGGCCTCGTCGTCAGGTTCGATAAATGCACCTTCAGCGTCGAAAGAGTTGACTTTCTGGCCACGAGATATCCCCGGGGGGCGTCCATCCACTCACATCGAAGGTCGCAGTCGTTAACAGGTTCCCCACCCCTACCTCCGTCAAGGCCGTACAAGAATTCCTCGGGATGGTCAACTACTACAGGAGGTTCATCCTCGGGGTCGCGCACACCATGGTCCCCCTGACGGAGATCCTGAAGGGCCGTCTGAAGGCCTTAGTGTGGGGACCCAACCAGCAAAGGGCCTTCTCCCTGACGAAGGCCACCCTCACTGAGGCAACCGCCTTGGCCCACCAGGATACCACCGCCCCCCTTCAGCTGACGACGGACGCCAGCAACGTTGCCTGTGGGGCCGTCCTGGAGCAGGTCATCGCCGGAGCCCCCAGCCTATTGCCTTCTTCAGCTGGAAGTTCAGCCCTGCAGAGTCCCGCTACAGCACCTTCGACAGAGAACCTTGCACAGTGTATCGGGCGGTACGTCACTTCAAGTTCCTCCCGGAGGGCACGCCCTTCACAATCTGGACGGACCACCAGCCGCTGGTCCACGCCTTCACAAAGCAGGGGGGCGCATGGTCTTCCAGGCAACAGCAGCACCTCGTGACCATCGCGGAGTTCACCTGCACAATCAAGTACCTCCCCGGCAGGAAGAACCCTGTAGCAGACGCCCTCTCGAGGCTCAAGCTCAACACGGTGCAGCTCGGGATCGACTACGAGACCTCGCCCGGGAGCAGACCACCGACCCAGAGATTCCAGCCTACCGCACCGCCATCACGTCGCTCAGGTGGAAGGACGTGCCCCTCGCCCCTGGGGGACATCACTGCTGAGTGACGTAAGCACCAGCCACCCCCGCCTGCTGGTACACACCTCCCGCCGCCGGCTGGTGTTCGATGTCATCCACGGGCTGTCCCACCCCTCTGGCAGGATGACGGCCAAGCTGTTGGCAGAGAAGTTCGTCTGGCACGGTATGCAGAAGGACACGACGGCCTGGGCAAGGCAGTACATCCAGTGCCAGACCAGCAAAGTAGGGCAGCACACCACGTCGGGGGTGGGCGAGTTTCCCCAGCCGGGGAGACGGTTCGGACACATCCATGTTGACGTGGTAGGCCCCCTTCCCCCATCAGGCGGGGCCAGGTATCGCCTGACGATCGTCGACCGCTCCACCAGGTGGCCCAAAGCGACGCCCATGCAAGAAGCCACTGCCAGTGCGTGCGCTGGGGCCCTCCTCTCCAGCTGGATCAGCCAGTTCGGTGTCCCGGACCACATAACCATCGACAGGGGTCCTGCTTTCCTGTCTGAGCTGTGGACCGCCCTGGCATGCCTGCTGGGGACCTCTCACCACAGCACCACCACCTACAACCCGCGGCCAACGGATTGGTGGAAAGATTCCACAGGTCCCTGAAGGCGTCCCTCATGGCCCACTGCACAGCCGAAGATTGGAGGTATAAGCTGCCTTGGGTCCTCCTCGGGCTGAGGACTGCCCCCAGAGCCAACAGCGACCCGTCCGCAGCAGAAAAAGTCTACGGGGAGCCCCTCGTAGTCCCGGGCGAACTCATCACGGGAGATCGCCACAAGCTGACAGTCCAGAGGCTCCGTAACATGGTCGGGAAGTTCGCCCCCTGCCAGCGGACGTATACCGATAGGACGTCACCTTTCACGCCTCCCGGCCTGTCCTCCACCACCCACGTCTTCATCAGGAGCGACACCGTCCGCCCGCCCTTAACCAGGCCTTACAGTGGGCCCTTCCATGTGCTGGAGAGGAACGATAAAGCATTCCGACTGGCCATCCATGGGAAGGACGACTGGGTGTCTGTAGACCGCCTCAAGCCCGCCCTGTTGGAGGAAGACGTCGACGTTACCATGCAGCGCCCTCCACGGGAACCATCCCCCCCCCACAGCCAACCCAACCCAAAAGAAAGTCATGTGGCCAACCCCAGAAGCACCCGGACCCAGACAGCGCCGCAGCCAGCCGCTCCCACTCACACCACAGCCCCCTGCTGACTTCACGGAGCCACGGCACTCTCCAGCGGCCCAGCAGATACCTAATTTGATTAGACGTTACTTACGTCTTTGGGGAGGGGAGTATTGTAAAGTCCCCGCTCAATGGGTTTTCTGTAGTGAACCTTCCGTTTTCTACGGTGCCTTTCCCACAAGCTTAGGTCACACTAAATAGCCACATTTTTATCTATGTAAAAACGTATCTGTTATTGATTCATTTGTGCCTGTTTACATTGTACATGTGTCAGAACATTACTGTGTCAATTCTTGAAATTTTATCTTTATATGTTATTTGTATTTATCTGTTCTGTTTCACATTGAGAACAACTGACCTCGGGTCACCTGTATCCTATTGTATTCCTGTGTATGACATCCACATGCCGCTTTATAAGCGGCCTGCTCTCTTCATAAACTAGCAGTACATGTCCACCTGCTCTCTTTTTTGCACCTCTTACAATATAATTAGTCTTCCACCTCCCCATCAAATTAAAAAAAAGGGGGCAAACCATTAACTTTGCAATACATATAAAGTTACACAGAGCAAAAGAAAAAATTACTATATCAAACCGGTCAATTCGTACCTTCAGTGATGACGTAATCAGGTATTATAAACAAACACATTCCCTTTGTTGAGGAAAAGTTAAGTATACCTTAGTTTAACCAGACCACTGAGCTAATTAACAGCTCTCCTAGGGCTGGCCCGAAGGATTAAATTTATTTTACATGGCTAAGAACCAACTGGTTACCTAGCAATGGGACCTACAGCTTATTGTGGAATCCGAACCATATTATACTGAGGGATGAATTTCTATCACCAGAAATAAATTCCTCTAATTCTTCATTGGCCGGCCAGAGAGTCGAACGCTGCCCCAGCAGAGTGCTAGCCCAGTACGATATCGACCTGTCCAACGAGGAACTCCTTTGTTAAGGAATGTAATGCCAATGGCTATTTATTGTTTTGAATATATACACTGATAAAAGATAAAAATGAGTATATACCATTCTAATAAATAACCATAAACAATTTTATTCTCCTAAATGACTGGAATGCATATAATTACACCGGCAAAAGATGTAAATTGACTGGTAGTCCTGTCTTGGTGTTCAAAGGTTGATGTAGTTGCCAGTGTCACTATGTGTAAGTGACAGATTTAAATTTAGACAAACTTTCAGTTGGTGTTTGCTCTTAAATCTTGTTAGGTATTAAATATAAATAGGGTTTACAGAAGGAGGGTGGATTGGAGAGAGAGAGAAACTCACTGCATATGTACATTTGTAAGGATGGTTTTGAGTGACATACTGGCAGGGTGTAGTCTAGTTTATTGGTGGTTCCTTACTGAATGAATGTACAAAATCTTCAATACTTCCCCCCTAAGCAAGGCCCCAATGCAGAAATCGTCTTGTTGACAATTGGAATGGGCGTGAAGAGCTTGGGCTTTGGGTGGGCAGGAGGCTGAAGGGCGGCGCTGGCCAGCAGAACTCGAGGAGGATGGCAGTGGGTTGAAGGGTGACATCAGCTGATCCTTTGTTGGTCAGGTAGTCTGGTACAAGTTCAGGGGTGGCGGCAGGCTGCCTGGAGGAGGCGTCCAGGGTTCCTGTGGTGGGGTGGGTCATCTCGGAGGGTCAGACATCTACTGAAAGCTCGAGGACAGCAGGAAGCTGAGTCATGGAGACGGCGAAGGGTTCATTGGCGCATGGGTCATCATCGTGGGTCGGACGTCTGCCATCGGCTCCTTTGGGTCATTCCGGGGTCACCAGTGTAAGGATGGTATTGAGTGACATACTGGCAGGGTGTTGTCTAGGTTATTGGTGGTTCTTACTGAATGCATGTACAGAATCTTAGTTGGAGAGCTGCAAAGTAGTTTCTACACACAGACAGGGCAAAACAGAGGTTATGTTTCGAACATCTGTGCTTGTGGACAGACAAACAGATGGCGATTGTGAGACATAATAAACATACAATGATAATACATACTATATATCAATGGAAAGGCCAGGAAATTCCACATATTGACATCTGCGTGAGATTCGAGGCAGATTAACGAATACAATGCAGTAGCATAATACAGTATATGTGAAATGGCAAGACGTTTGGCATCTTCAAAAACAGAAACATACATACAGTTTGACACAGAAAATTCGGTGGAACATTATGAGTACATGATTGGAATGCTTGCATGGCAATGCAAGTAGTGGTGACTGTACATGAATCGAGACAACAATGGTTAGAGAGAAACAGACAGAAATATTGTATGGTAGAAGTTGCGTTCCTTCGAGCGGTCCCCTCCAGCTGACACACGGGAGGGAGAGAGAGAAAGTGGGATGCTTTGTCTTGTTTTCTCCGATGGATGACACACAGACGTGCCCACGTAAGACTGCAATGCAGTCCCTTATATGTTTCCACACAGCCTTAGTTATTGGTAAATGGCCTAATAATTAATATTTTTCCAAACTTCATTTAAACCGACTTTACAGCTAAATATGCCATCATATCGTCACTAAGCTCTCGCTATAATGTTATGAAGGTAAAAAGGAAGAAGAAACGAATTAATTAATGAGGGAATTTTCATTTCAACAAAAATAAACATCATCGTGCATCTTTCATGTTGTACTGGGCAAGCAGTTTAGTAACTTCTTGTTCTAACACATAGGGAAGGAAATCCAACTGTGTTTATTGCAGTTTCCAACTTAATTGATTTCGAACAAATCAGCCTCTACCAGCTAATATCAACATAAAAAGGATGGATGTCTGTGAGGGACAGAGGGTACAGTCTTGAATTTGTGTCATAACCTAAGTTGGGTTAAATAGGGCCGCGTACAAAATTTTTCATAGATTGTCAAACGGTTTGGATTTCTATAGCACACACACATACAAACTCACTTTCATTGTATAAAAAAGAAGATAAAAACCTGATAGGGCACAATCAGTTAGTAGGGTAAATTTTAAAAATTTCTTCTTAATTTGTCTATTTTTAATTTTCTCGTTCTACCTACTAGGGTGTACGTGCCCAACAGGTTGAAGACCACTAGTTTGGATAAGCCCCAGAAGTAGTTTTATTTGAGGGCATACTTGAACTCGCGCACCTATCCACTCAGACTCAAGAGAGTCGGACCTACCCATTAGCAGACCCCTGCACTTCACTTCCATATAGCCTACATTGAATGTTCTCACGGTTTAAGATCCCAGATCTTTAACCATCCAAATTATCAAGGTCGTTAAACTTTACAACCCTCATCGGGCACCAGTAGTCACATGCTCGGTACTATTAAATCTATGCAATTAAAATATTTATGTTATTTCAAATTGAAATTATATGATAATTTGTAACAGAATAAGTAATATACTAGAAGTAATATTATATTAATGAAAATTCAAATAGTAAATCTATAACGGTCAAAACCGGAGCAGTATTTTTGTTTAGTAGCATTACCAGAATATTAGTTTCATAGGACGTTACGTCCAGCCCATATTTTCATTATGGCGCATCCAGTACAAAAATATTATAAAATAAAGTTGTTCAGCGCGATTTCTGCTACTAAGTGTCAGTTTTTCATTAAAAGCATAACACACACACATGCACATATAACGTACATCATTGTGCTTACTGAGACTTCATTGAAAATATAGTGATCGACAATTTGAACGATATTTAGTTTAAAGGAAAAATTCAGAAACGTCAAGAGACTTTCTCACTGAAGGTAAATGAATTCAATTTCATCCTTCTCAAGAATTTTTTACTGTGTAAGGTTAAATGGACTTCAAAACGAAATGCGCTTGAAGAATAAGCGCTCAATTTTCTCTTATACTTGTCAGTTAACAATACCATCAATGGCATCACACATTCGTGGAGGGCGACAAATTTTTCTGCTGTATAACGACTAAATAATTATTACTCAGACATTAACACAGAGGAGCAAGATCACCTAGTCCAAGGTTATCGTGGCCCAACTTCACTTATCAAACTCCCCCCTCCCCGCCCCCACCAAAAAAAAAAAAGACAGAACATGTTTTTCAATGACAAATGTGCTTTGCGCTAGTACATTCTGACTGCCAGCAACGACATTTACTATATTAACAACTTACATTATTGTCACAATTACTAGTGGTCTAAAAAATACCTGTGAGTTTTTATCCTATGTACTTTTATTTATTTTGTTTGCTCCAGTTCTGAGTCACACTTTTCTCCAGCAATTGTTATTCAATGTCACAATATCGCGGCTATTATCTCAGGTAGTTAATAAATATTATTATTATTATTATTATTATTATTATTATTACTATTATATTATTCATATGGAAGAAGACCTCAGGGGATATTCACTTGAAATTCAAGCTGCCAAAGAATATGGTGTTCATTCGTAAGAAGTACGGTAAGGAAAAGGGAAACACATAAAGAGACTGCACTTATTATAAAAGACAAAATAAATTAATAAATAGATGAAAATGTATTAAAATGCAAGGAGAATAGTGTCGGATAGTAATGTTTTGCATCTTTACTTGAACTTCTAGTTCCAATTGCAAGACATCCTCTAGGAGGTTGTTCCACACTCCAACAGTGTGAGGAATTAAAGACCTCTGGAACTGCTAAGTTCGACAGCGAGGAACATTTACTGCAAAATGGTTGCTCTCGGCAGATAAAGGGGATCAGAGATCAACTGTGAATGTTAAAGGGCCTCTGTTGAAATATAACTTATGAGAAAGTAACAAACGAGACCATCCGTCGATGGTCCAAGTCATAACTGCTACTAATAGCAAATGGAAACCTACCAATCATCTAAGAGTTGAATCTCTGGCAGTAAAGGAAGCACAAAGACCTAAAACCGGCTGCACTGATTTTATCACTGTTATAGATATATGAGGCCCTACGAACAATACCTAACTTTTGTGCGGCATTTGCTGATAAAATGCTGAAAGTTTCATTAGATGTTTCTGAAAAGTTACATCTAGAATAGTAAAAGCCTCAGACTCATTCAGCAAAGTTTCATCCACCTGAATGGGAGGATGGGGTGGGAAATCTGAACGAGACCTGCTAATCAATAGCGTTTTTTGGTTTACTGGAGTTAGTCTCATACCTCACCATTTTTTGGTTCACTGGAGTTCAGTCTCATACCTCACCGACTGCACCGTTCCCTGATCCAGTCCATGTCCCAGCTGAGGCTGAGGGCAACTTCATTTCTCATAAGTGGAGACTTTACTACACCCACAAGTGTTGCAACATTGGCATACTGAACAATCTTGTTGTCCAGGCCAACAGCAATATCACTTGTATAAACTAAAAATAACAGTGGACCCAGAACACTACCCTGTGGAACTCCAGACAAAATAGGTATTGGTTCACTAAAGATCCTGTCCACAGCAACTTGCTGCTGCCTACCTGTAAGGAATTCTTGAAGCAATCCTAAAACATATCCACCCACTACAAGATTTTTAAGTTTATGAATAAGTGTCTTCTGATTTACTACACTGAGAGCAGCATTAAAATCTATGTGAATTACTTTGCACTATAAAGGTTCCACTCAAAACCCCTATCAAGGGTCCCTTGCAAATGGCAATTGAAGTCTACAAGAGCATCGCAGATACCTAACTGCTTCTTATATGCATACTGACCATCACCTAACAATCCTTTAGGGTCTACGTACTTATATACCGGCTTAAAAATAAGTATTTCAGCATTGGAGAGCACAGGGAGAACAGTGATTGGCCTGTAGTTACTGCAATGTGTAGATATGCCACTCTTTGGAGCAGGCACTTGCACTCATCTGCAAAGATACTACGTCACATGAAAATCTATAGAATCTACTTATCTTGCCCTAGGGCCAGTGACCAATCTACCATCATCTGTTAGTAGTGGTGGAATGGAAGACGAGCCTGACCCAAGACAGATGATACCAATTTGGTCCACCACAGATGAGGTTGAGCAATTCTTTCAAGTTTCCTCTTCAAGGAATTATTGTACTCCCTCTCAGCTGTAAAGTAAGTTCTATTCACAGCATGGCGAAACTAGACAAAAACGGTGTAATTTTCATTTGAACGATTTTGTCTCCATGCGTTGAATTTGGTTTGTTGAAGTACCATGACCTAAAAGAGGAATTGAGACTAAAAATTAACAATAAAAGAGGTCAGATGGCAAAATTAAAGAAGGTAGCAGTAATGAGCGTAGGTAAAATGCTAAAACGCTGGTGCAGCCAATGGGACGCTGCAAACACCATTTGTAATGCCTACAGTACAACATGCTCAATGCTCTGACAGCAGTACCCCCTATGGAGATAATGACCTTATTTCTTCAGAAATTATTTCTTCAGAAATGTTTAAAAAGTTCACTTAATTAGATGCAAACAGAAACTATGAACTTGAGGAATTGTTAAAACTGCTACAGTAGTCTTTACGCAGCCTCACGATGTCTAGAAAATGAAAAAAGTTCTTTGGAATTTGATCTAAACCATGTGTAGATTGGGTCCCCATACAGTTACTTATGAGCTTTTTTTTTTAATATCATACCCGCTGATCCACATTGTTTAAAATCCCACTGTTGACGACTCATTCACAAAAGAAATCGGTGAAAGGAATCATGCAACGTCTGTCCCTGAGAAGTAGGACGACTTAACCGAAGGTCCTTATAAGGCTTCTTAAGTGGAAAAAACTTGCAGATAACTTGCATACGACAAAAATAAAACTACCAGTAAATTTCTTCACCCAGCAATTTGGGGAGTTCAGTCTACGATGATTGTTTATAAAGACGACTGCATGGGTTCTTCACAGGAGTGAATGCAAGTCCAAACCACTTAAAAACTTAAACTACTGGCATCAGGTCAGATTCAAAGGGTCTGCACACAATGCTGAAAATGTTTTGGGTGCTAAGTTTTCCTAATAAAATCTTCCAACATATAACTTCTGACTTACCAGATATTTAGCAATCTCTTCTAGAGTGTAGAATAGTAAGGGTGAAATTAAGTGTGTCTGTGTGTGTGTGTGTGTGTGTAGTTTTCCTAGTATTCCATCAGAAGGGAATGTCCCAATACACTTCAGGGGATGACTTATAAGGAATAGATTGGAGGGAGGCTGTATGAAATAAATGTAAAAAATTAATCAATACCAAGTACGAATTCAAAATGATTTCCCAGTTGCTGAAAAAAAAATTAAAAGCGAGAGGAAAGACTGGGCAAGCAATGACATTGCCACACTAAGTCATAAAAAATGCGACTTTCTTTCTTGTTATAGATTAACCCAACATTGTTCTGGGACTGGCTGTCCTCCCAGAGAAACCTGTAAGAATTCGAAGCTAAGCTTCTTAATAAAGACATACTAAATGGGGTTTGTGGCATTCCTTCCACTCCTAGTTGCATCCACTTTTTACTTTACCTACATTTCCGTTTCCTCTCTTCAGTTGTACTGTCAATCGCTTCAACTCCCTCTTCTCACTTAATGCCACAAAGGTAGAACTATGTATTAACTCGGGTATTCCTTTGGAAATTAACTTTCCCTATAGTATTTTGGTTGCTTATTAAGGTTTTACCTTCGTTTTTTGTCGGACAACTGTAATTAACCGTAGAACTTCATCCAACAAGGTCGGTGTCCTGTTGGGAAGGCAGGATTATGGACTTATAGATGGTGCATACCTCTGGGATAGGGTGATGCATTCATGTGTTGTGTTACCAACCTACAAGTTATCCTTGCATGAATTTAGGGTTTAAGCCTTCACAGACTATAAACCTTCTAAAGTCTATAAGGTAGTTAACTAGTAATATACAAACCCCGCACACCAGTAGTCACATATTATATAATATTCACTCTATGAATTTAAAATATTTATGTAATTTTCCCTTCTAAAAAATCCTATAATTTACAATTGAATATAAATATATTTAAAATAATATTTTACCAATGAATATCGAAAAATAATCTTTTTATCTGTAAAACTAATGTTTTTTTTTTTTTTAAATAGCATGATTAGAAACCAGGTACAGTAGTATATGACATTAGGCATGGCCCATATTTTCATTATGAGCATCCAGGATACAAATATATATATAGAATAACAGTTGTTGAGTGTGTTCAACCATCCTAAAGTGTTCCATACCATTGCGGCAGAACTAAGTATTAAGTTCGCGTCGGGGATTTCCTTGTAAATTAACTTTTTCTACAGTACTTTGGTTGCTTATTAAGGTTTTACCTTCAATTTTTGTCGCACAACTGTTATTAACCTGTAATTAACAACGGAACTTCATCCAACACGGTAGGGGACCCATTGGGAATGCAGGGTTATTGGTGGGGTATACCTCCAGGACAGGGTGATTTGCTCCCCAACTGGGTGATTTGCTCCTCTACAAGTTAGGGGGGCCAACTTGAGTTCTTCATTGGAGGGATGGGTAGACCTCTCAGCTAGCACGCTGTTGGCCCAGCGTTTGACTCTCCGATCAGCCAATGAAGAATTAGAGGAATTTATTTCTGGTGATAGAAATTCATTTCTCGTCATAATGTGGTTAGGATTCCACAATAAGCTGTAGGTCCCGTTGCTAGGTAACCAGTTAGTTCTTAGCTACGTAAAATAATTCTAATCCTTCGGGCCAGCCCTAGAAGAGCTGTTAATCAGCTCAGCTATCTGGTTAAACTAAGGTATACTTAACTTAACCTAGGGAAAGTGGGGTTCTAGGTGGGGTAGACCATGGGAGGTGAGAAGGTGATCAAATCTTGCATTGCAGAGATGAAAAACTCTTACACAAACACAGGAGGAACAAAACGACCGAGGTAGCCACTGCAAAGGCAAATCCTTTCATTACTACTGTTACTTTGGATGCTGCTGCTCATGCGCACTGTTATATTGGACCTTTTGGTACATAGCCCAACTGCATACTGAGGAAAAAGGGGGGCTGGGGGTCTGAGGCCTATAAATATTTATCCAACCAATCACATTACACCATTAACTCTACATTGAGGAAAACCCTCCTAATTCTTTGTACTTTAACCCTTTAGCTCTTCTTTTTTGCTTACTTTCGTTTCTAGTTCCTTATTCATAATTATTACCACTCCTGTGCATTAACGCATTCCCACTAGGTGATGTTTACCTTGTAAAGACGTCTTCTTTACCCATTAATTACAATCAGGTATCGCATCTATCAATGCAGCAAGAATCTCATGTATATAGATGCAACGCAGCAAGAATCTCATGTATATATTTGTATGTAGAATTTCCTTGCCTTCTCGCCAATATATATTTTATCACTGTATGTACAATATTCTCTTGTTATTGTTATTTGATTGACTGTTAACAAACACAAATTGCTCTCACTCAGCGTGCGGGTCACAGAGTCCTGGGGTCGGGCACCACATTTCCATCTGCATGCTACTATGTATACCCTATGCCCAGGTAATAACTCAATCAGTACCCAGTTCTGTCTTCTTTGACCTCACAACTGATGACCCAAGGGGCGACGGTAAACACAGCAGTTTTGGCTTCACCATTCACGGACTCACTACGGCAGCTTTACCTTCAGAGAGCCTTTAACGGAACCATACGGCGGCAACATCTAGACCTCTGAAAGCTCCTTGCTCGGAGAACACCCACGCCACTAACGGACCAATTATGGCGTAACTTCTTCAGGTACGTTCTGGCATTCACAAACGGTTTGGCCCTGCCATTTACAGTTCATGTCGACCGTATTCAGGAATCATTAATGGAATCACACAGCGTATAGTTTTGACTTCTGACGAGCCCCAAACACCATTAACGGACTAAATGTGGTGCTTATTTCACATTTTGGTGGGAGTCAAAATGTCAGACACTGAGGTAGAAAGTCGTTCCGAGGACACACAGATCCTCTGCATCCCCCTCTCGCCTTCAAAGGCAGCAATAACCCATGAGATGAAACTGCCACCGTTCTCGCAGCAAAATACTGCATCCAGGTTCCTGCGGGCAGACGTCCATTTCCATGTAGATAAAATCACGGACGAGGAAACCAAAGCGGACATCACCATGACAACGCTGCCAGAGGAGGTCTTCAACAGAATCACCCCATGGTTGGACTCACAGCCGGGCAAAGTCAATTACGAAGACCTACGAAAGAAACTCATTGACACGTACTCCATGCCCATCCCAGAGATAGCCCAACACGTCCTTGACCTAATAACCAGCCCCTGGGGGACACATCACCCAGGGACACCTGGGACGAACTATGAGGTCTCCTGATGCTGCTGGGCTTTGACTCAGACGGATGGAGGAGGGAGATCAGCTTGTTGCGGGAAATATTCCTGTGGCGCCTTCCGCAGGAGGTGAGGGCACAAATCATGGAAGCAGATGCGCTCTTGATGGATGAATTGGTGAGCCTCACACACAAACTCCACGAGGCCACCAACGCCTCCAAGCACACTGCAACACCTGCAGCCTGCAGCAGAAGCAGCTGTAGAGAAGGACACGAACGCGGTATACAGGAGGAAGGTGCTGCCGCAGCAGCAGAAGGCGAGGACAAATCCAGCCTGGTGTTACTTCCATCAGAGGTTCGGAAAGGACACCAAGAATTGCAGAGCCCCCTGTTCTTTCACAAAAAAACTAGGAAGGCGGCTACCCATAGCAGCAGTGGCTGCAAACCTTAGAGAATCCCATCCAGTAGGATTCTTCATCCACGACGCCATATCGGGACGACGGATACTGATAGACACGGGGGATATGCAGTTGGTATTTCTGCTGTCGGGGAAGGACTGCAACCGCACGTCCAGCGCTGCAGCCGCACTAGTGGCCGCAAATGGAAACCCCATCTGCTGCTACGGAATTTGAACCCGCAAAATATCCTTCCTGGGCCATAAATATGAATGGCCTTTCATCATCGCGAGATGTCAAGTTTCCCTTACTAGGCGCCAATTTCCTCGCACAACACGGACTGCTGGTAGACTTGGCCGAAAGCACCTGCTGGATACCAGAACCTGCCGCTCCCATCCGCTCTCCGCCAGTCCAGGAATGCCTGCCGTATGCTCCATCTCATTGAACAAACACAGCGCCCTCCTACACAAATTCCCAGATGTCTTCAAGCCAGAACTGCGTCAGGTGCCAGGTACCCAGGCCAAGCACGGCATCCATCACCACATCACCACCACAGGCCCGCTGACACATGCCAAGTTCTGCCGCCTGCCACCCAAGAAACTGCAGGATGCTAAACGAGCATTCGCCAAGATGGAAAGGATGGGTATCAGCAAAGAAGCATCAAGTCCATGGGCATCCCCTCTCCACAAGGTGAAGAAACCAGACGGTTCCTGGAGGCCCTGTGGGGACTATCATCGGCTGAACCTAGTGACAACACTGAACCACTATCCCCTGCCAAACATGCAGGATCTAACAGGAGCCCCGCACGGGGCCAAGTTATTCATAAAAGTGGATTTGCTCAAGTCCTATAGTCAGGTGCCAGTACATCCCGACAACGTTCCAAAGACAGCCATCATCATGCTGTTCGGGACATATACCTTCTCCTACTCCACCTTCAGCCTCAGGAACACCAGGGCCACATTCCAACGCCTGATGGACAGCATCTTGGGGGGACTTACCTTTCTACATCTGCTACTTGGACGACATCCTGATCTTCTCCAGGTCCCCAGAGGAGCACCTGGGTCACATCCGGGCTGTGCTGAAACGCCTTCAGGAGAACGGACTGGTCATCAGATTCGACAAATGTACCTTTCCAGTGGAAAAGGTAGACTTCCTGGGACATGAGGTCTCTCTGACAGGTGTCCGCCCCATGGCCTCCAAGGTGCATGCAGTGAAGGATTTTTCAACACCAAAAACAATCAAGTCCCTGCAGGAGCTCCTCAGCATGGTCAACTACTACTGATGATTCATGCCGGACATCGCCCGCATCATGTATCCCCTAACCAGAGTGCTGAACGGGAAGCCAAAAGCACTGACTTGGGAAGTCCCACAGCAAAAGGAGTTCGAACAGATGAAGGCAGCCCTTGCCAAAGCTACCACCTTGACATGTCAGGACCCCACCATCCCCCTGAGACTTACCACCGACGCCAGCAACGTCATTTGCGGAGCCGTGCTGGAGCAGATAGTACACGGTTCCCCGCCCACTTGCCTTTTTTAGCCGCAAGTTAAAGCCAATGGAGACCCGCTACAGTGCATTCGACAGGGAACTGCTAGCAATCTACCAAGCCGTGTGGCATTTCAAGTACCTCTTGGACGGCAGCCCATTCACCATCCTGACAGACCACAAGCTGTTGGTACAGTATATGTGTTCACGAAGGCGGGAGATGCATGGTCAGCAAGACAGCAACAGCACCTGGGTGCTATCTCCGAATTCGGATGCACCATCAGTTACATCCCCAGCAAGATGAACCCTGTAGCCGACGCCCTATCAAGGATTGAAATAAATTCAGCCCACCTGGGCAGAGACTACAAAGACCTGGCGAAGGAACAGGCCGCAGACCTGGAAACGGCAGCTTACCGCATGGCACTTACCGCACTGAAGTGGGAAGACATGCTAATAGGTGAACCCGGATCAACACTTCTCTGTGACACTAGCACAGGCCACCCACGCAACCTGATACACGCGTCACGAAGAAAGCAAGCGTTCGACATCATCCACGGGCTGTCCCATCCATCAGGACGAACAACAACATACCGTGCCAGACAAGATAGATCACAAGGCACATGGAATCAGGCATCAGAGACTTCCCTCAACCACAACACCGTTTCGGGCACATCCGTGTAGACATTGTAGGACCTCTGCCACAATCAGGGGATACCAGATACCTCCTGACAGTCATAGACCGTTCCACAAGATGGCCGGAAGCAACCCCAATGGTAGAAGCATCAACAAGTACCTGCGCGGAAGCCCTACTATCAAGTTGGATAAGCTGTTTCGGTGTGCCGGATGATATAACTACAGACGGGCCCGGCATTCTTGTTGGAACTCTGGGTCTCCCTGGCACACCTGATGGGGACAACACTTCACAGTACGACAGCATACAACGGTATGGTGGAAAGGACCCACCGCTCATTGAAAGCAGCTCTGATGGCACGATGCACTCACAAGAATTGGAAGGCACAGCTGCCCTGGGTCCTGCTGGCTCTCCGCACTGCACCAAGGGCAAACAGGGAAGAATCTCCCACAGAAAAAGTCTATGGCGAAGCATTGGCTGTACCTGGAGAATTCTTCCCCACAGAGCCAGACGACCCGGATACACCCCTTCCAAGACTAAGAGAAATTGCAAAGAAGTTCGCGCCCTGCCGGAAGACTTTCATAGACAGGGCCCATAACTTCAGCCCAGAAGGCCTGAAAACCTGTACACGAGTCTTCATGAGGAACGACACCCACCGCCCACCCTTGACCAGACCATACAGAGGACCATACCGAGTCGTCAGTAGAACATCCAAGACCTACCTCGTCAACATCCATGGGCAGGAAGACTGGATATCTGTCGACAGGTTAAAGCCAGCCTTCCTAATGGACAGCGGAACCCAGGAGGAAACCAGCAGGCGTCCCAGATTTCCTTCACAAAACAAGACCTCGGACGAAGAGGTTGGTATCCCAAAACGAGGCCGAGAACGTCCCAAGGCCCACACTAAGGATGTCATCCGCCCGGCAAAACCAACGGACAATCCAGCAATCGAATCCACCCCACAACCGCAGCTATCAAGAACTCAGGGTAGGCTCCAGCTCCCAAGAAGATACCGTGATTAACATTCAACAGATTTTCCAATCATTATTTCAAAAGAATTGTCTGGAGGGGGGGGGAATACTTGTAAAGACGTGCCTTCTTTACCCATTAATTACGATCATGTATCACATCTATCAAGGCAGCAAGAATCTCATGTATATATTTGTATGTAGAATTTCCTGTCCTTTTCGCCAATATATATTTTATCACTGTATGTATGTTATGTCTCTTGTTACTGTTATTTGATTGACTGTTAACAAACACAAATTGCTCTCACTCAGCATGCGGGTCACGGAGACCTGGGGTCGGGCACCACATTTCTGTCCGCACGCTGCTATGTACGTATACCTTATGCCCAGGTAATAAATCAATAAGTACCCAGTTCTGTCTTCTTTGACCTCACAACCCTATAAGCATTACAATACGACATTACAATTGAGGACAGGCCTCAAAGAATGGGCTGCACCCTGCAGGAACTTTGAGGAAAACGGGGGTTTCAGGAGGAATTGAGAAGTTTCTCTCAGCATCGGAGGGGCTGTGGGAGGGATTCACACATGATCTTCACAGGTTAGACCTATGTCTTTCCAACTATTACGACTGTCTGCTTGTGTTGGAACCATTCACAACCCGTTCGTCAACTATAACATTTTCTGTTGAGCTACTTTAACTTTGTCCTTTTTAATTAATTTAGGTTTTCTTTAAAGGGGAGATCTGGGGGGGGGGACTCCCCTGGCCAGGTAATGCCCCAGCCAGGTAACAGGCCTGCTAGGTTAGATTAGGTTAGGCAGGTTAGATTAGTGTAATAACCTTTATTTTATGATTTCTATAAAATCCCCATTCAATTAACACGGCCTACTAGGTTAGGTTATTATGATAGCCTTTACAAAGCTTTTTCTTTAGGTTGCTGTAACATTTGGTGTGAGTTACAATGCCCTGACTCTTCAGGCATCACTGCACTACTATGCATTATTGCTTGGAAAGGTTCTAATGTTGCCCTGAAAATTTACTACTTTCTACAAAGTTTCTTATACAAAACCTCTTCAATCCTTTTCTCAGTGATGTCATTTCTCCCAAACCCCTCTTCTCTCAACCTGCCACAAGCTGAATTTCCATCACAGGCCTAAGTATTATAGACCTTCATTAACTGTGTATTTCATTTCAGTATAATGGCCGAGTCCTTGCCTTCAACCTCACGCTCCTCTGAGCCTATAACTCGTCACACTTTGCCTGTTACTTGCGAGAATTGTTACATCAATTACCGGGAATTTAACGTACAGTATATTGATATGGCAATTACAACAGGTTAATTCTGCTGTGTCAAGATCACAGCCTGTTAAAAAAACAGTGTTTTAGTCCCAGTGTGTGGTAGTGATACATTTCCAAGACCCCAATACCAGGTTTCAAGCTTTTTTGAAGGAGGCAGCTGATTTGTACCCTCTGAGTTTCTAAGGTAAGTCTTTTTGTGCTTTACATTTTTTGAGCAAAGTGTATGGTGTTTTTTTCGTACGTTTATTTTGTCAGTGCGGAACTGCTGTGGACTGATTGGTGCCTTGGAAATTGGCTTTCCTATTGGTAAAGGGGATAATGTTTTATTTTTTGCCAGCCTGTTGTTCTCTAAGCTTCTGCTTATTGCTTGGTAGAGTTTCCTACCCTCCTAATGTATTCTACCTAACCTTCCCTCACTAGGTTTCTGTATGTTCTGTGTCTGCGCAGAACCTTCTGCCTACCCCAACTACCATTTCTCACCTTCCCCTGTTTTTGGGGACATGAGTAGCTTTCTCCCTGCCTTCCCCCATGTTCCTCCCCTTCCCTCAGCCACTCTCTCCCCACAACAAGTGGCTCCCTGTCGTTTTACACGTCTGAAGAACGCTTCCATAGCAAAAACATGTCCACTTTGTGCGTGTTCTCCCCACCCAAAACCCCAAATTCCCAAAGTCCCCCTTTACTGTTGGGTATAGATAAGAGATGAGTAACAGTTGGCTGACAACTAACAACTGCATCTCCTTCATCAGCAGCCCTAAAAGCACAGGAAAAACAGATTTCCAAGGTAAAAACAGGCACAGAGTTAATAGTTGGAAATACCCAGAGTGCTGATCACACTGTGACCACCAACATTTAATAGGGTAAGGGATACACATTCTTTTTGATGGGTAAGCATAATGATAGGTCCAGTTTTTTATGTGCTATCCATAAGGGATAGCCTAAGACCTAGCCACTAGGGGGTCAAGCCAGCCACACTCAGCACTGGTCCTAAGCCAGATGAATAGGGAGGGTTGGTGTCTGGAAGGGTATTTGGCCATAAAAACCTAAAATGCCAAAACCTAATATGGAATGAGCCTTAATATGGAACAGAATAGTGCTAGGGTGTACTCCGTGCATGATGCACAGATACATCACCCTAACTCTGTGACTGGGTGAGGGCTACTGCATCATGAACGGGTGCAGCTAAAGCAGTTAGCTCAGAGTGTACCAGCTTAATGCTGGGTCCATGATGGGGACAGGAAAGGAGTTGGCTGATCTCACGAGGAGGCAGAAAGTGGATGCTTTATTTTGTTCAGGAAACATGATGGAGAGGATAAAAGCAAAGGAGCTTGATGACGGATACAAGTTGTGTAGGAGCGAAAGCACAAGGTAGAAATGGAGTTGGTATAGTTTTGTCAAGCAACAAGAAGAGGTGTATAAGAAGAATGACCAAATCATGAGATTGAAGATATGCTATGGAGGAGAAGTGATGAATATTTTTAGTGCATATGCACCACAAGTGGGTTACACAGAAGAGAACAATTATTTCTGAAGTGAATTGGATTGAGTGATGCAGAAGCTGGAAGAAAAAGTTAGGTATACCTTAGTTAATCAGATCACTGAGCTGATTAACAGCTCTCCTAGGGCTGGCCCGAAGGATTAGCTTTATTTTATGTGGCTAAGAACCAATTGGTTACGTAACAACGGGACCTACAGTTTATTGTAGAATCCGAACCACATTATAGCGAGAAATGAATTTCTATCACCAGAAATAAATTCCTCTTATTCTTCATTGGCCGGTCGGAGATACAAACTCGCGGCCAGCAGAGTGCTAGCTGAGAACGGAACCCACCCATCCAACGAGGAACTGAGAAGAGCATGAGAGGGTTGTGATGGGAACAGATTTGAATGACCACGTGTGAAGTGAAAATGGCACAAATGGACATGTTAAATTTATGTTTTCTGTCTAAAGATAATGCTCCCGATCCTGTGTTTATGCTGAATCAAAATATTTGAATTAATCTTAAAAATCTACGCTTTTTAAGAAACACGTATTGAATAATTGTTAAATATTTTCTTATGTGACACTCATAGAGAGAGCGCAATCCTTGAAAATTGTACTTGTATTGTAAAACAATGATGAGTTTCCCCTTGTATTAGTGATGCACCCTAACCCCTGCCCCTTCCCCCATACCTTTTGGCCCACCCCCTGTGCCTTGTTGTGTTTATACCTTTTATTTTTGTAGTTTATTGCCATTTTTGCTGTTGAAACTGTGATTTATGGTTTCAATATTATTGTGTCTTGTCTGTACCATTATTCTGAATTTTTTAATGAATCAAGATACGTAAAAAGAACTGGGACCTGCGTGCGCCCCAAGCCGTTTTTTAATCTTTTGTTGAATAAAGGTAGAGACAGACAAGTCATGAGTTTCCTTTCTCCAAAGTTATGTTTGCGTATATAGAGGAGATGATGTCTCAAACTGAGGGGCTCATGACCCAAACACTACAGAAAGTGTGCTTGGAGCCCAAGGGATAGGTGAGAGAAACCTGGAAGGGGAGAGTGGTATAGTGGACTTTGCCATGGCATCTGACATGGCAATAGTAAACACATTCTTCAAAAAGAAAAGGGAACACCTAATTACCTACAGGAGTGGTGGCAGATGCTCTCAAATATATTATTGTACTTTCTTTACAGAAGGCAAAGCTATTGCAAATCAAAAACTGTAAAGTTATCCCAGGCAATCATGTAGCCCCTAGCACAGACGTTAATGTATGGACTAAAAGCAAAAAAGAGAAAGGAAAACAAAAACAAAAGGAGTACAAAGGAAGGTGTTGGAGGAAATTCACCTAGAAATTGAAAATGCTCTGAAATGGTGGACATAATGCAGCAGTAATTAAAAGTATGGAAAGGAAATACTTGGGGAAACACCTGGGATGGTATGGGAAGAAAAAGGAGAGCTGGTGGTGGGGTGAAGACATAGAGAAGACAGTGACAGGGAAGGAGGGGGCAAATAAGACATGGGAAGAACCACAGCTAGGGTAGGACAGGGACAGGCTTAGGGGGAAAAACAAAGAGATAAAGAAGGTGGTAGCTCAAACTGAGGCAAGGGCATATGATGACATATTTACAGAACTTGGAACAAGGGATGGGCTGAAGATGCTGAAACTATCAAAGGCCAGAAACACAAGTACCAAAGGTATTGTAAGAGATCGCATTACGGTTTTACGGGTGCACGTGTGTGTGCGTCATCCATTGGAGGAAACAAGACAAAAGCAAGACAAGGCATCCCATTTTCTCTCTCTCAAGGAATGCAACTTCTACCATACAATATTTCTGTCTGTTTCTCCCTAACCACTGTTGTCTCGATTTATGTACAATCACCACTACTTGCATTGCCATGCAAGCATTCCAACATGCACTCATAATGTTCCACCGAATCTTCTGTATCAAACTGTATGTATGTTTCTGTTTGTGAAGACGCCAAACTCTCGCCATTTCACATATATTATGCTACTGCATTGTATTCATTAATCTGTCTCAAATCTCATGCAATTGGCCATATGTGGAATTTCCTGGCCTTTCCACTGATATATGTTTTATCATTGTACGTTTATTATGTCTCTCACAATCGCCATCTTCGTCTGTCCACAAGCACAGATGTCCGAAACATGAAGTCTGTTTTGCCCTTTCTGTGTGCAGAAACTACTTTGCGGCTTGCACCAGCCAATAACAACTTCAAAGATAAACCAGACAACACCCAGCCAGTTTGTCACTCAATCCGATCCTTACACTGGTGACCCTGGAGTGACCCAAAGGAGCCGATGGCAGGCGTCCGACCCAAGATGACGACCCATGCGCCAACAAACCCTACACCGCCTCCCCGCTTCCCGCCGTTCCTGAGTTCTCAGTAGGTGTCTGACCCTCCGAGATGACCCACCCTACCACAGGAACCCTGGACGCCTCCTCCAGGCAGCTTGCTGCCGCCCCCGAACTCGTACTGGACAACCTGACCAACGAAGGAGCGACGTCACCCTTCAACCCTCTCCCGTCCTGCTCAAGTTCCTGCTGGCTGGCGCCGCCCCTCAGCCTCCCGCCCGCCCAAAGCCCAGGCCCTTCACGCCCATTCCAATTGTCAGCAAGACAATTTCCTCATCGGGGTCTTGCTTGGGGGGGGGAAGTATTGTAAGAGACCGAATTACGGTCTTATGGGCGCACGTGTGTGCATCATCCATTGGAGGAAACAAGACAAAAGCAAGACAAAGCCTCCCATTTTCTCTCTCCTCAAGGAATGCAACTTCTACCATACAATATTTCTGTCTGTTTCTCCCTAACCATTGTTGTCTCGATTTATGTACAATCACCACTACTTGCATTGCCATGCAACCATTCCAGTCATGTACTCATAACGTTCCACCGAATCTTCTGTGTCAAACTGTATGTATGTTCCTGTTTATGAAGACGCCAAACGTCTCGCCATTTCACATATATTATGCTACTGCATTGTATTCATTAATCTGTCTCGAATCTCATGCAATTGGCCATATGTGGAATTTCCTGGCCTTTCCATTGATATATGTTTTATCATTGTACGTTTATTATGTCTCTCACAATCGCCATCTTCGTCTGTCCACAAGCACAGGTGTCCGAAACATAAAGTCTATTTTGCCCTTTCTGTGTGTAGAAACTACTTTGTGGCTTGCACCAGCCAATAACAACTTCAAAGATTCTGTACATGCATTTAGTAAGGAACCACCGATAAACCAGACAACACCCAGCCAGTATGTCACTCAATACCATCCTTACATTGGTGACCCTGGAGTGACCCGAAGGAGCCAATGGCAGGCGTCCAACCCAAGATGACAACCCACGCGCCAACAAACCCTTCGCTGCCTCCCCGCTTCCCGCCGTTCCTGAGTTCTCAGTAGATGTCTGACCCTCCGAGATGACCCACCCTACCACAGGAACCCTGGAAGCCTCCTCCAGGCAGCTTGCTGCCGCCCCGAACTCGTACCGGACAACCTGACCAACGAAGGAGCGACATCACCCTTCAACCCGCTGCTGTCCTCCTCGAGTTCGGGCTGGCCGGCGCTGCCCTTCAGCCTCCTGCCCGCCCAAAGCCCAAGCCCTTCGTGCCCATTCCAATTGTCAGCAAGACGATTTCCTCATCGGGGCCTTGCTAAGGGGGGAGGGAGTATTGTAAGAGACCACATTATGGTCTTACGGACGCATGTATGTGTGCGTCATCCATCGGTTGAAACAAGACAAGCAAGACAAAGCATCCTGTTTTCTCTCTTTCTCAAGGACCGCAACTTCTACCATACAATATTTCAGTCTGTTTCTCCCTAACCATTGTTGTCTCGATTTATGTACAATCACCACTACTTGCATTGCTATGCAAGCACTCCAATCATGCACTCATAAAGTTCCACCGAATGTTCTGTATCAAACTGTATGTATGTTTTTGTTTGTGTAGGATACTCTATGGGCAGGGTAAGTAAGAGGCACTATTCCCATGTTGATGGTTTATTACAGAAGCGTCTTAATCCTATGGTGGGTACAGGGCAACTGACGTTCGCGCCAAAACCTTGGCACGAAAGGAGTTGGGTAATGCGTTGCTTACCATAGACATAACATTCCATTCAGTAGTATTACTGATATCAGGAACATGATACACACTTATCCTACAGTTTGTGAAGATGCCAAACGTCTCGCCACTTCACATATATTATGCTACTGCATTGTATTCATTACTCTGTCTCGAATCTCATACAACTGGCCATATGCGGAATTTCCTGGCCTTTCCATTGATATACGTTTATTATGTCTCTCACAATCACCATCTGTTTGTCTGTCCATAAGCACAGATGTCCGAAACATAATCTCTGTTTTGCCCTCTATGTGTGTAGAAACTACTTTGCGGCTTGCACCAGCCAATAACAACTTCGAAGATTCTGTACATGCATTCAGTAAGGAACCACCAATAAACTAGACAACACCCAGCCAGTATGTCACTCAATTCGATCCTTACAATATCATACACATCAAGCAAACTAAATATCAAAGTGGTATTGTACTTAGAAAGGAAGAAGACAACTTGAAAAGATGGAAAGGAAATTTTGAACAACTGCTGAATGAAGAAAATGAAAGACTAATAAGAGAGGATGGACAAGTGGACATGGGAATTGTAATAGGTTTCTCTAAGCAAGAGGTGCTAAATGCCTTGAAGATGAAAAATAGGAAGGTGACAGGACTGGACTTGATGCCAGTTTAGGAGATGAAGGAGTGGAAATCCTTTATATTCTGATGGAAGATGCCAGTTTAATTAAGGAAGGCATTAGGGGATGAAGGAGTGGAAATCCTTTATATTCTGATGGAAAAGATCTTAGATCAAGAGAGAATACCAGATGAGTGGCAGTAAAGATTATTGATACCAATTTTCAAAGGCAAGGGGGATGTTCAAGAGTGTGGTAATTATAGAGGTATGAATCACATGACACCTCATAACGACATACTTTTTGATTTTGGCAATAGTATCACAGGTACTGTAAACTGGGGTGATGGAAAGAAGTCTCCAGTACTGAGGAGAGGAAAAGTGATTATGAAACTGAAAAGACAGTATGGAGGATATGAGTTAACCTTAAGAGAACCATGCTCCAAATCTGCAGAAGTTAAACAAGTGAAAGATGTAAAAGAAGTATTTCTGAAAGGATACTGGGATGAAGCAGCGAAGATGTATCAGTGCAAAGCCAAGAAAATTTTGCAGGGCAGTGAAACAAAATTAAAGAAGAATAAAGATACAGAAATCACAGGGAACAGAGCACCAGTAAATTTGTGGCATAGAAGGTTTGGCCATGTACTAGCTTTGCCCGAAGTTTGTGAAGCAAAGAGAAAACTTGAGGACTGCACCACATTCATGAAAGGTAAGTTCAAAAACAAGCCAATGCCTGCAGGTGATTCAAGGAGCAGTGGAGTGTTAGAATTAGTGCATAGTGAACATCTATCAGATTCCTGAACCATCATCGAAGGGAAGTGGAAGCTACAACTCTGCCACCTTTCTGGATGAACATTCAAGGTACAGTGAAGTTGCTACAATGAAGAAGAACAGTGAAACTATGGAGGAGTTCAGGGAGTACATGGCCAGGGCAGAGAGAAAACACAACAAACTTTTGCAATGTTTCCATACTAATAATGGGAGTATGTCAGCAAGAAATTCTCGGCTTTTCTTACAGACGGCTGACTATCATGAACACTCCTCAGTGGAAGGGCCGAACACCTAAACCAGAGTTTACTGACCATAGGCAAGATGCATGATGATTGAGTCTGGAGTATCACAGAAATGCTGGACTGAAGCCATTCTTCATGCAAATTACATCAAGAACAGAACAATGTTCCTTGTACCAATTATCATTCGTGAGTATGTTGACGATTACCTTTATTTCTTCACACAGGTATGATAGGCCAGTAGAAAATCTTTAAAAAGTTCACTTAATCAGATGCAAACGGAAACTATGAACTTAAGAAATTGTAAAGACTACTCGAGTAGTCTTTACACAGCCTCAAGATACTATGTCTAGAAATTGTAAAGACTGCTACAGTAGTCTTTACACAGCCTCACGATATGGCCAGATAATGAAAAAAAGTTCTTTGGAATTTGATCTAAACCATGTGTAAATTGGGTTCCCATACAGTTACTTATGAGATTTTTTTTTAATATACCGGCTGATCCACATTGTTTAAAATCCCACTGCTGACTCATTCACAAATGAAATCAGTGAAAGGAATCATGCAACGTCTGTCCCTGAGAAGTAGGACGACTTAACCGAAGGGCCATAAGGCTTCTTCTTAAGTGGAAAGAACTTGCAGATAACTTGCATACGACAAAAATAAAACTACCAGTAAATTTTTTCACCCAGCAATTAGGGGAGTTCAGTCTACGATGATTGTTTATAACGACGACTGCATGGGTTCTTCACAGGAGTGAATGCAAGTCCAAACCACTTATAAACTTAAACTACTGGCATCAGGTCTGATTCAGAGGATCAGCACAATGCTGAAAATGTTTTGGATGCTAAGTTTTCCTAATAAAAACTTCCAACATGTAACTTATGACTTACCAGATATTTGGCAATCTCTTGTAGAGTGTAGAATAGTAAGGGTGAAGTTAAGTGTGTGTGTGTGTGTGTGTGTGTGTAGTTTTCTAGTATTCCATCAGATGGGAATGTCCTAGTGGACTTTAGGGGATGATTTTTAAGGAACAGATTGGAGAAAGGCTGTATGATATAAGGGTAAAAAATTAATCAATACCAAGTACGAATTCGTGATATAAGGTATAACGATTTCCAGGTTGCTAAAAAAATTAGGAGCGGTTACAGTTTCGTATGCTGTGGGTTTCGTCTGCCGATATCCTAGGCGAGACCCACCACCAGGTGGCAGTGGGTACCGGCTAGAGAATCGGCGGACGGATACAAAAGATGGCGACGCAACCGGACGAAACCGACCTAACCGAACCTAGGACGGCGTGCCCTTACCTGGCCGGGGCTTCGCCCCTGGACCCCAGCGACCCAGGTCGCCACCAAACTAACTAAAACCGACCTAACCCAACATAGGACGGCGTGCCTTACCTGGCGGGGCTTCGCCCCGACCCCAGAAGGGCCGTGAAAATAGTAAATATATAACTTTTCGAAATAGCACGTACCTCATTCGAAGTCGGAATCGGCGACATTAGACCGCATTTTGGCGGGTGTTGAAAAGGCTTTATTTAAGGGATATGCACGTTTAATTAATTCGAGGAAAGCTTTAAAGGGGCAAGGGACGACGCTGCCTTCGTCACACTTGCCACAAGTCCCGCTGAAAAGTGAACGGGATCGCCTAAATCCATAAGGGTCACTAGTTTTAGCCCCAAATTCCACGTGGGTCGGATACGACACGGAAGACACGAAAGTAGCCATGTTAGCAACTCTTGAACCCGGGAGAGACTGAGGAAGGTCGCGGGGCATTTCGGGTCGTTGGTCGTCAGCTGTTTGGGTGGAACTACTTACCTTGGCGGAGGGATCTCGGCACCGCAGAATGAGTTAGGCGGCCCAGCATACGAAACTGTAATCTACCCAAAAATTATTTTAAACCTGAGAGGACACTGGGCAAGTAATGACATTGCCACACTGAAGTCAAAGTTTATAAAATGCGAGTTTTATATACTTTCTTGTTAGAGATTAGCTCAACACTGTGCTGGGAATGGCTGTGACCCTAGAGCAGCCTTTAAGAATTCGAAGCTAAGCTTCTTAACTGAGACAAACTAAATGGGGTTTGCAGCATTCCTTCCACTCCTAGTTGCATCCACTTTTTTATTTTTTTACTTTACCAACATTTCCGTTTCCTCTCTTCAGTTCTACTGTCCAATCACTACAACTCCCTCTTCTCACTGAATGCCCAAGTGCTTTACCTCAACCGCTTCATTTTTATTAATCAACTTCACATGCGGAATGAGTATAAATCATAAATATGGAGAAACTGGCATGACACTGAATTTTCACAGATAAATGTTCAGTCTATGACTGAATAGGTATTGAATTTATCATTGCATAAATTTAGGGTTTAAGCCTCCATAGACTATAAACCTTGCAAAATTATAAGTAGGTAACTAGGACTCTGCAAAAGCACACACCAGTAGTCACATATTAGGTAATATTCACTCTATCGATTATTAATATTTATGTAATTTTCCCCTTTTAAAATACCCTATTATTTATAATTGAATTATAACATATTTAAAATAATATTTTGTCAATGAATGTCGAAAATAATCTTGTAATCTTTAAAACTAATGTTTTTTTTTTTTTAAATAGCATGGCTAGGACCCAGATAGAGTAGTATGTATGACGTTAGCCCCCAAAGGGACGGGCTAGTTATATATTATGCAACCCCCAGACCAGGCAAACTTTAAGTTTGGCCAATTTAAAGGCCTGTCCACACTAGGAAACATTGTTTGGAAACAGTTTGCAAACTGTTTGAAACCAGTTTCTTGGAAACTGTTTGTAAACAGTTTGGAAACCGTTTCCAAACAGTTTGGAAACTGTTAGCAAACAATGTTTCCTGTCCAGACCTCAGTTGTCGTCAGGATGCCTGCTGGTGCAGTAGCCTCTGTATTTTACTTGGCAGTTTTAATGCACTCGAGGAGGGATAAGAGAAAGAAAAAGAGATGGGTGAGGAAGTTTTTAGGAAAAAGAGCGTGTGATACTGACTTGCTTCTGGCGTGTATGTATATGTACATATACATGTATACATATGTATGAATGTTTAAGTGTATATATGTAATTATGTATACACATACATATATACACACATACATACATACATATATGTATATATACATATATATATACAGTACATTATACATGTGTATATATACATATACACACAGAAACACTAAATGCTTTCCATTCTGGATGGGAAACAAATATACAGTAAAAGTGTTTCTAAACTGTTTCAAGCAATTTCCAAACTGTTTGCAAACTTTGTTTCCAAACTGTTTGCAAACTGTTTGCAAACTTTGTTTCCAAACAATGTTTCCTCGTGTGGACAGGCCTTAAGAAAAACAACACATCAATGGAAAGCGTAAGATATGCAAATGCACAGGTTGTAAGAAGAAAAAATCATAAAAAATTTTCACTACCTCCCACGGTAAGTTGCAAGTGACTATTTACAACCCTGTGTGGGGCCTCTTTTACAAAATACTTGTAAATTTTACCAAGTTATACATATTTTTCTAATTTACTTTATTTAATTTGTAAAATTATAATTACACCTCACACAATATCATAACAGATAAGAACTAAAATCAGTAAACAAATTCTGAGTATATTTGTTGTAAAATATTTACGTAAATTTACTGAGATTAGGAGATACAGTAACTTATTTTATCATTGTTGGAAATTCAGATGTGACTTATTTCCAGAAAAAATTCAAGAATTATTATGCCATAAAAATCTAGGAGGCATAAAATATTCTTAGATACATCAGAGAAGATCTAACAACAATTCTGATTCACCAGAGAGACTAAATTCAAGAAGTGCTGATAAATCAAAATCTTGCTGAATCAAGAGGGTTGTTAAATCCATTAGCCCTAAATTTTAGGTAAGAAATCACAGAAGATGAAAAATGTAGCACAACAGAATACAGAGGAATCACTGGTAGCCTGTTACACCTAGTAAATTCCATTTGGCCTAACAATGATTTTGGCACCAGAGCACTGTGCCAGAAAAATCAGGAACCTCATGAACAAGATCTGGCGAATGCAAAACATCTGCTCGATATCTCTAGAAGATTCAAGATTTACCCATTTGCTACCAGAAAACTCAAGAATGTCTAACAGCATGGGTGGATGCACACCATGCAAATGACCATGATGGAAGAAAATCCACCGCTAGATTTGTAATAAGTTATATCTCGCTTCATGAACTTAATTCGTTCGAGGACGCAGTTCGTGACCCGAAAAGTTCACGATCTGAATAAAATTTTTCAACTTAAAATAATGTAGATACAAATTCATTTAAACCTCTGAAACACTGATTTTTTTTCTTTTTTTGTGTGTTTTTCTGGGACAAAGAATATAGACATAAATTAAAATAAACCTTAACCATATATCAATACAGTAGCACACTGAGATAATGGACTGTGGTATCGGTGCCAAATGGAAAGTTCGATTTGAGGGTTTTCACCTCTGGATTGAGCGCCGAACTGTTTTTTTCAAATCAGGCGCTCATTATGGGTACACCACTCGCTTACCAGCATCCCTTGAGTTATTGCTACAGCTCTTTATTTATTTACATTGCTTTCATCTCTAAAAATTAAGCTAAAGCTTTTAAAGCCCTGCAGTTTATATTAATAAACAGCTGTTTGCTATGTTAGTTACCGTAACTAACACACGTTTACTAAGAGTTGCATTACAGTTGTCTTGTTAAAATCTTGCTTATTTTCAATGTAATTCCATAAAACTCAAATACATTTTTATTCATTCGTCACGCAATGGAGAAGGTATTAAGAAAGTAAGCCACTAACTTCAAGCAGCAGGTATTACAGCTGTGGCTAAAAAAAAAAAAAAAAAAAAAAAAACGAATAATGAGCAGACTCCAAAACGATTTGGGGTCAAGAGCAGCGCCTGAAACTGACAAAATCACACACGTACTTCATTTAATTAGTATATTTATAACTAAGCAGTTGTAATTTTTAAACCCAGATTCGATAATTTAAGAAAGAAACCACTCTGAATGAAGTTTCATTCGGCATCTAAAGACGATGATGTCGGTAAAACGCAATCAGCTGACGATTTTAAGAATGTAAACAAAACCAGAATGAAAATGGCACATGATCACTTTGTTCATATTTTGTAATACGATAATATGACAATAATACATGCAATATGAAAAGATACAGTAAAACAAGTTTTAAAATTATCATTATCCTCAATAAAACTATTATTCAACTTTTGCAAACAGTCTCTCTCTCTCTCTCTCTCTCTCTCTCTCTCTCTCTCTCTCTCTCTCTCTCGCATTTCATCGACCGCTACACTTATAATGATGCTCCATCCTCCACTAAAAAAAATTGGGGCTCTTTGGGGGGATGTTTGTGTTCGCAGCCTGAAGCACGGTTCGCGCACCAGAACAAAAGATTTTCGAACATCTGGTTTGTAACCTGATTTGTTCGTGAACAGGACTGTTCATTAACCGAGGTACCACTAATTCTAGCAGGCAGACCAATATCATGGAGAAGCAGGAAGCAGAGAATAACTACACTCTCAACAAATGAAGCAGTGTACGTAGCACAAGAGAAGTAGTCATTTCAGAAAACTGGTTTGGGAACTTGGATTCAAGAATTTTGCCAACAAACCAACAGAAATATGTTGTCGACAATTTTGCCTCGACAATAGCTCAGCTTACACTGATTCACGCCCGTTGTTCTGGGTAGGGATAATCAGTCAATAGACAATGGCTTCGAACCAGCACACAAGATGGCGGCAACACTAAACACGAGTCCATTTTCTAATCGTATTTACAAAAATAATCTCTAGTACAGAAAATATACCCAAACTATGTAATGTTACATTAAAATGAAAAAAATATGGGCAAATTTACAATAACTTTACACTAATTCAAACTATAGCTGGGTTTAAAAAGAAATTTATTGACGACGAGGCCATCAAGCAAAATACGTGATTGCATAAAAGTAAATGAATCACAACAATCACAGATAAGGATGTACACTGAGATATGTAGCACTTTCGTTTCGTAATGAAGTAATGTGGGCTAGCATTCGAACTGAACAAAGAACAAAAGATGAATTCTGGAGCCCGTGGTTCCATAAAATCACTGACATCGCAATTTAATCGAGCCTACGTTTTACTCATCAGGTTCACTAATGTTGTGTTATTCGTGATATGTTGCAAATCAATACAAAAGCTATGACAGGCATCGATTAGATTGGATAAAAAATACTATAATTACCTAAGGCTTCATGGTCGATCTAGCAGGATGGTCGCCGTGTAAAACACGACACACACGAGAGCACATTTAACTTACACCAGGTCTAGAAGATAAGTGAACTAATGGCACGTCGCTTGGCTTCACCAAGGAGCGTCCTCCTCAGAAATTTCAAGTTCAAATTTCTTAGTTTCATAACTCTAATTTATTACGTGCACTGTATTCCTCAATAATAAAAGACATGTAATAAAGGAATTAGACACTCACTGCTCTGATAGATCAAAGTACATTGACACCCAAAAGCATTTTGTACTAGAGCAAATCAACCTGAGAAAAATCAACATCAATTAGGTTCCATCAAAGAAGAATTTGGCTGATCCCCTTACCAAGATCATCTGCGCAGAGAGGACCCAAGAACTAATCACTCAGTTGGGACTATGTTTGCTGTAAAAGTGCCATTGATTTAGACATTACCTTACTTGTCATTTATACTATATAATGGCTTTATTATTGAAAAAAATTGCAAGTTCCTATTTGCCAAATATTTTGAAAAGTAAATTTTTAATTTACTTATTCTATTACTAATACTCATTGTTTGCATATTATATTCATTATTTACAAGTTTTAAGCACAGCTGTGAACTGTCCATGTTTGACTTTTAATCAAATCCTTTTATTACAGCATTGTATTCTCTTTATCATCTTATTCTTGTGTGCTTACATGTCATTTCATGTACTTAAATATTTTCATGTTCTTAGAATATTTTCTTTGTATTGTCAGCGAACAATAGTTTTTTTTTTTATAATTTTTCTTCCTTACTCAAGTTATAACAAAACCGTTCATCAAAGAGAAGTGTTAGAACAATAGTCTAAACATATGATTCTCAGTTTTGTCTCTTTGTCTCGTTTAATTTTTTTATTTACCGCCGGGCATCAGTGCCCTCTGTGTCGATAGTCGTTTGCCAGAATGTAAACAATCCGCTGTAGTTAGATGGAAAATAAACCTCTCAGAAGCAAGACGTTTTGTTCTTTGACTCCGACTCAAACGAAAGAATTTAATTGATGAGAGTCAGTCGAATTTACAAAGAAATCAAACTAACACTTAATCGCTTAAAAAAATGTATATACCAATAGACCGGCAGCCCAGAGTGTTTATTCCGAGTTTTGAACACAAAAGGTTTGACCCCCTAGATAAGTAGTGCCTACCCCCAGCATCTCAAAAATGTATTGCTGCCGTATCAGAACTCTGGCTTTTGCATAAAAAATGAACCCTAAAAACTGAAAAAAAAAAAAATTTTGTCAGTGAAAAACATATGCTTGAAACTTTTCCTAAACCTTCCTTGGAGTCCCTGAACACAGAATGAGCAATGCCAGCAATGTCAAGGCTGGCTTTTTGTCCAGCCAGCAGCTTCCAAAGGGGTTCAAATTCACGTTTATTCCGGAGTAAGGAACAATATGCCAAAAACTTTCATAAAAACCACCCTCAGAATGACCATTGCCAGCAAATTTCTCTCTGGCTTTCCATTCGCCAGCAAGCTTCAAAGGAGGCATGCAGTACAATTATGTGACAGCAGTGTATAAATATGAATGCAGTAGAAATTATTCCCTTTTAACATTGTATTTGGAATGTATCATGACTAAAAGGAAGAAAAAATGGTGCATACTGATACAAATCCAGATGTAACCAAAAACGTTCTCTATGAGTGCTGAGTTGTCATCTGGCAGCAGGGTTAGGAGTAAACTATCAGCTGATGCCGTGAAGCTTGATGTCGTGTCCTGGACGCCTAAGCTATAGATGTTTTCACTGTAAGATAGGTAAGCTTTTGCCATTATTACTTCATAATATACAGCAGGAATGTAACCTGTAAATGATCGCACCGAGCATTTATCGCCCAGGAAAATAATTACATGTGCCACTGTGATGTAGCTCTACAGTTTTTGTGTATAAAGAAATTGATTTGGTTTACGCATGTTTCTGGGTATGCTTTGCACAGTCTAGCCATTCAATTGTACGGAGTGATTTGTAAATAGTGTAAAGTGTAAGCAATGGTAAGGCAAATTAGTCATTAGAAGTAATAAAACTGATACTAGGTAGAGGATATTTGGGTACTTTGTGAGCGGGAGACTTCAGTCAAGTGGCTGTGTGCATTGCAGTGATATGCCAAAGGTAGCATGAAAAGTAATATTATTTTCATGTGAAAATAACTCAAGCAGATTCTTATGCAAAACAGTTATACTGCTATGACTATATATATATATATATATATATATATATATATATATATATATATATATATATATATATATATATATATATATATATATGAAAGACAACAAGTTCTTGATGTATCATAATTATGTGAAAGTTGAGTTGGCGGAATTTGGCACCAGCGCGAGTTGTTTCCGCCATTCAGAACATCCAGCAAAGCAAACTCAGCTCTTGAGAGTGAAACAGGAAAACAAAAATATCAACACTCTCATAGAAGGAATGGAAAACACATGCAATCCTTTTACCATTGCCTCTTGTTCAGAACTCTATAACCTATCCTCAGGAAAGGCAGCACAAGATGCTACGAGGGAGTATCTTTTAGGGACCCTAAACAGAGGAAAGCAAATGAGACAGTTATTTGAGGCTGAATGTTCGGATGAGACACGGTTCTTAAAACGTGTACCGAGAACGAGGGTGATGAACTTTGCAGCAGAAAATGTCAAGCCTTCACGAACCATTAAGGATGTAAATACAGCAGAGGGAGTACGGGATGTCTTTGGCAGGATTCTCACCATTTCAGCAAGAACAAACAAGAATGTCAATCTTTGTCATTTGCTAAGCTTCCCAATTACCACTGTCCCACTGGTACTGGCACACACTGATGGCACCATTTTGAAAACTGACAAAGCTGCACTTACAAAGGTGTTGGAGAATTATCAAAATGTAGTCCTGGACTCCACTACTCTCCCAAACTTCAGAGTGACAGTACTTGATGGTGGCATCATCCTACACGAGACTGTGCTACAACACACCAGAGCCTCGTATGGGACAATGGTGCGAGATTTACTGGTAAAGGCCTGCTCTTTCCATGGAGAGGAATTCCATATCTTTGACCAGTACAAGTCTCCTTCCATCAAAGATTACGAGAGAGAGCTTCGAGGAGGCATTCACCAAAAGTTTGTCATCACAGGCTCTGACCAAGCCCAGCGTCAGAGTGGAGCCACACTCCTGAAAAACACTTACTTCAAGGAAGAATTTTCCTGCTTTGTGATGACAGACTGTGTCAAACCCTGTTATGGGTCTGTACTTGGACAGAAAACAGTATACCTAGCACATGGAGGAAAATGCATTAAGCTCAAGAATGATGAAAGCAATATACTCCAAGTGACAAAACCAGATCATCTGCAAGCTGAACATGAAGAGGCAGACACCCTTATTGTCTTCCATGTATCAAATATCCTAGAAGGGAATATAATTGTCAGATCATCCGACACAGATGTACTTTTGATCCTTCTTGGTTTACTGGGGCGATATGAGTTTGGAGAAAAGGTGATTTTAGATTTTGGATCTGCTAACCATCATAGGTTCCTTGATGTGTCTCAGATGGCTGAAGAGCTGGAAAAAAACATGATGGTCTAACAGATGCCCTTCTTGGTTTTCATGCCTTAACTGGCTGTGATTTTACCTCCGCTTTCTTCCGGAAAGGGAAGATTAAGCCCTTCAGGATATTAGAGGAAGACTTGAATGCCATCAGACATCTTCGGACCCTAGCATCAAATGAGGTGGACACTGAGGGAGTCACAGAGTTCATCTGCCATATGTATGTGTATGTATGGATACTCAGGTATATAATAACAACAATGAATGCCGGTTTATATAAAGCTTTCTTCCTGAAGGTAACAACCGACTGTACTGTAGAGGGAAAGCAACATCTCTCAAAAATGGGAAAAAACTTAACTGTGCTTCCCTCCCTCCCTCTTTGTAAAAAGACAGTTTCACTGCATATCAAGCATGCAAACTATGTTGCCAGGATGTGCAGAAGGGCAGACACACCCATTCCAACTTGTGGCTGGAATCCTTGTGATTTTGGCTAGTTGGCTACCACCAGTGGATTTCAACCCAAATGGTTTTCTGGCAGTTCCATTCCTGCAGAGTGCCTCTCCACGCTGAACAGTATGTCCGATATATCAGCTCACTCAGATAGTTTTGGGACTGAAGATGAGGAGCTGTCGGAAGACGCCTGAAGTGATGACAGCAATACTGATGATGAGTAACATAAACAGTAGCTACATTTTTTTTCCTGTCTGTGTGACTTTCAGTGCAGTTACTTTTTGACAGCATCGCAGCATGGTATGTCTCATATTCAGAGCAGCTATATTTTGACAGCATTGCACAGCAAGTAATGTTTACCCATATAATTAAATGGACATTTTCTTTTTTCCAGTAGAAAAAGTGAGTGTATTTTCCCAAGATTACAGTTAGCTATTATGATATATTTTACATTTTGTAATTCAATTATATTATGAAATAATTATGAGAAATTAAACTGAGTTCATGAGTAATACTTTTTCCACGATTTCAGCTTTGTGTTCTTAACTCTGAAAAAATTGTAATTGAACCTCTGATGGATTTAGGAGTTACTGGCAGGTGGAAAGCCAGAGATAAATTTGTTGGCATTGGTCATTCTGAGTTCATAAGGCCTGAAGGAAGGTTTTTAGCAATATTTCAGCCTTGTGTTCTTAACTCTGAATAAAAGTGATTTTGAACCTTTGGTCGATTTAGGAGTTGCTGGCGGGTGGAAAGCCAGAGAGAAATTTGCTGGCAATGGTCATTCTGAGTTCATGGGGTCCCAAGGGTGGTTTTTATGAAAGTTTTAGGCATATGTTCCTTACTCGGAATAAACGTGAATTTGAACCCCCTTTTGGAAGCTGCTGGCTGACATAAAGCCAGCCTTGACATTACTGGCATTGCTCATTCTGTGTTCAGGGGACTCCAAGGAAGGTTTAGGAAAAGTTTCAAGCATATGTTTTTCACTCTGACAAAAAATTTTTTTTTTAGTTTTTAGGGTTCATTTTTTATGCAAAAGCCAGAGTTCTAATCTGGCAGCAATACATTTTTGAGATGTTGGTGGTAGGCACTACTTATCTAGGGGATCAAACCTTTTGTGTTCAAAACTCGGAATAAACACTCTGGGCTCCTGCTCTACAAGAGTGAGGAACAGTGTTGGAGAAACTGTAGGATTTGGAGCGAGGATTGGATTGCTCCCGGGATCAGCTCTTGGCCCATTTATTTTCAACATTTTGATAGATAACATGATGGGGGAGGTACGAAAGACAGTGCCATGGAGCATTTTTTATGCAGACGACTTTGTGCTGTGTTGTGTGCAAAGAGGAAGGTTCTGTAGGGGAAGTTGGAGAGGTGGAGAGTAGTACTGGAGGATAGAGGAATGAGGATAAGCAGGTCAAAGATAGAATAAATGTGTACCACCACTGAGGGGGATGGCAGGGAGAGTATAAGGTTGGATGGGAAAGAAATAGAGAAAGTAGACAAGTTCAAATACTTAGGGTCTATAGTAGAGGCTGGTGGAAGAATGGGTGAGGAAGTAAAACATAGGTTACACGCAGGTTGGAACAATGGAGAGCTGCCTCTGGAGTCCTTTGTGACAAAGAGTGCCACTAAGACTAAAGGGCAAGTTCCTTGAGGGAGTGGTGAGACCACCAATGCTGTATGGTACAGAAATGGCAAGTACGACAAAGACAGAGAAGAAGAAACTGGACGTAGCAGATATGAGAATGTTAAGACATGTCTGGTGTAACAAGGGACGATAGGAATAGGAATGGGTATATAAAAGGGTCAACAAAGGTGCTTGAAATATCGAAGAAAGTGCAGGAGGGGAGACTGAGATGATACAGACACCTACTGAGAAGGGAAGACCATATTGGAAGGCATGTTTTGGAGATGGAAATGCAGGGTAGAAGATGACAAGGAAGACCAAAAAAGAGATGAGAGATTGTGAGGGATTTCGTGAGGGAGGAGGGACTTTATATAGCAGACACGCAGAAGGTGGATGGAAGTGGCTCATCCAAATCAGATACCCCGTATAGAAACAGGACTAAGCTGTGAAGATGAAGAATCCTTAAGGGATAGCCTAGGCCAGTCCATGTGTTTAAACGAAAATTCCTACCCATCAGTCTTCTTCATTGTTATTTTCACTACATTATTTTGTGCGTATCTTGCAAACTGTAGTCCCTGGCCTTGCTCAATATCTAATAACCTAGCATTCAGAACTTTTCTTTAAACTCTTCCTCACAAACACTGAATGGTCGTTGGTATAGTGGTTAATTTTGGCATTCTACTTTTATATCGGAGTTCCCGCCACCTCCCAGGGATCGAGACAATTTCTTGTTCTGCATTATGGTCAGTTACTCACGCAGTGTTGGGTCTGTGGTGGGGGTTGGGAGAACCTGGTTGACATTAGCCCGAGCACCTTAAGTGGTGGAGAACTGAAGCAAAGCAATTTTAACTTTTTTGTGCTGTACTAGGATGTTATGGTCATCCAAGAATAAAGAACAAAAATAACAGTTTCATCATTTTCAAACAGACAAAGAACTTCATCAGAAATGCTACAAGAATGATCCACATAAATACTGCTGTAAGTCATGTTTGCAGTTTACAATTCGAATGTAAGGATTTTCAGTCAAATTTGAAGCTAAAAGATACTTCCTTAATTGCACATAAGTACATTTTAGAAAAAATGGAAAAAATTTTATTGTAAGACTCGATATATAACTAGGAAAATTAAAATTCCCATAAGTCTGAAAGAGGTCGAGAATCATTTTCTCACTTAGAAAATATGACAGTTCACCATTTATAATGATGATATTCAGGAAGACAAACAAGAAGTCAATAAAAACACACATCACACAGCTAAAAAGTTCCGTAATTACTGTTTCATACAGAATGAACCAGAGCCAGAAGAAAGCCCTTGGATCGAAAATGTTACAAAATACATGGAAATTGATTTACCCGCCTAGTGAGTTTCTGCTCATTTGGAAAAATATTATATCATTCAAATGAATATCAGAACAGCCTCCTAGTGCATAAGTTGTCAAACACCTTTAGTGTCATGCAATCTGTATTACAGGTTGTTCCTGATGTTAACTTTCCAAGAAAGATATAACTGAAATTCCAGGCCAACTCAGATGGTATCCACCATGATCTTATTGAGCTTAGGTGGAGTGGTATTTGCAGAAGCCTAGATATTACTGAGTGTTTAAATGATCACCTCAAAACTATTACCAAAGGGGCAATTCCTTCTAAAATCCTCAAGTTCTGTCTTATAGATAAACCATGGTTTAATGCACTAAGTAAACTTGACAACCATGAAAAACTAGACGCTTATCATTTATGGAGGAACAATCACTCGGAACTTATGTGGCGTAATTACATTGAGCTTAGAAGTCAAGCTCAGGTTGCCTAAGAGAGAACTTGTAATGAGGGTGTGAAGGAGCTCTTGGTCTCCAAGTGTGATGATCCTCACGTCTCACTCTTTGGATTTGATTCAAACATGCCTCACCTCATAGGAACTGATGGAACTGGTGTATATTGCCCTGAACAGAAGGCAGAACTTCTGGCTTAAGTCTTTTAAATGATTGCCGATTGCATTGCCTCTAACATTACTACTTTTCAAAAGATTAGCTGGACTTGTAAGTTTTCCTTCCGTTTGGAGGAAGGGAAAAATTGCAGCATTACCCAAGAGACTAAGTCCATCCTCATGCTCCTCAGAATATAGGCTGGTTTCAATGACCCCTGTTTTATCTACGGCTTTTGAGAAGGTGCTCTCTAAGCATCTTTATAAGTTTGTTGAAAATAATGACCTGCTACCAGTAACTACAGTTTGGGTTTCATAAAGGCCTTGGTACTTGTAATGCACTCTTGTCAATAACTACTTTCTTGCAGAGTGCTTTTGATGAGGGTGCACAGTTGCGCATGGTTGTTTTAGATTATCAATATTTTAAATTAATTTTTAATGGGCAGAACCCAAAGGGTCTGTGCTGATAGCCAATACAGTTGTTTTAGTAAGGTAATTTCAGGTGTTCCTCTCGGTAGAGTTTTTGGACCTTTGCTATTAATTTTCTATTTTAGTGACATGTGGAAGGTCTGAAGAACAAACTGATTGCATACACCTATGATGCTACTCTTCTAGCTGTTGCTCCTTCTCTGCACCTTAGGTTTGTGGTTGCAGAATCCTTGACTAGAGATCAGGCACATATTCATGAGTGGAGTAGGCTTTGGGGCATGAAGCTCAACCCTTCTAAAACTCAAAGTGTGATAGTTAGTCTATCCAGAACCCTTGCCTTCCCATCCTGATTTGCATTTAAATGTCAGTGACTCTCTTAAAGCTTCTAGGTGCACTTCTGATATGAAACTGACTTTTGCATACACTAAATACTGGTTACCGTGTGTGTTTTTTTTTTTTTTAAGTTGGTATCTTGCAGAAGTGTCTTCGAATGTTTTGTGATGAAGAAATTGTATGTGTTTTAATTCTTTCCTTCGTCAGTGTTTAGAATACAGTTTTCCAATGTGTTCTTTCATCAAGTTTATTTTTCAAACCCTTAATGTTGACTTATGGGACAGATGCAAAGTGAAATCATCAGGTCTGTTGCATAAAACGTACTAAAACAACAAACACCCTCTGCATTCTTCTTTACCTGACCTAGCTGTTTTTGCTTGCAACACTAGGCAGGTTACTGCTGCAAGTAGTTCAACTTCCTAGCATCAGGTTTAATACTACTTTTTGCTAGTTTTAACTTGGCTACAACTAAAATCTGGAATAATTTGCTTAGTGCAGTAATGGAATCTTCTCATCTCATAAGTGAGGAGCAAATTCATTCCTTCTCTTTGCCGACTCCTGAATTCAGGTGTTTTGATTTTGATTTTCTATTCCATCACATATTTAAATATTTGCTTATCACCTTTTCCTATAACTTATCTCTCCCTACAGACAAATTTCCCTTTGAAGCCCTCTTGGGTTTATAATCTGTTGACTATGCCCACTGGGGTTTTCAGCTGAAGATTTTAAGGTTTAAATTTCCAATAGGGCAGGACGTTTATAAACTCAACATAAGTTTCATTAAGACATTCACTCTCCCGCTCCCCACCCCGTAAAAAACAAATTTCCCCTCTCTCCCTTAGATGATGACATTGCAGGATTTAAGAAAATGTTTCCTATACCAATATGAAATTTATTTTGACCCTATTAAGGATTTATGATTCTATGAAATTTAGCCTTAACAGACTAAATTTCATTTCTCCAGCACTGTACAAAAAGGAAGTTGGAGTGGTTGAAGAGCATGATGAAGATATCTAAAAAAATAAAGATGAAATACCAGGATCTAAAAATGGAACTAGAAGAAAACACCACGGCTGCACAAAAAAAGTAATAATAAGAGACGCTGCACAACAAGATAGAAGAAAGGAAGCACGAATGGAGTTTGGGAAAAGGGCTAAAACGTGGGTGCAGCTACGGCTGAAGGGATGATACAACACCATATAATAATGCCTATCCTACAGAGGTAACCCTAATACAGAATAAGATTCCTGTGTACTCTACCAATAACCTTAATTTTCCACACAGGTATGCTAAGCCATTAAGCATTAGCACACATAAAGAGAAATCTTAATTAGATGGGAAAGGAAATTATTCACTTAAGAATTTAAACGCTAGTACTGGTGTAGTTTCAATGCTTGAACAAATCTCACTGTTTTTGACTCCTAGACCTTATTTTAGAGCATGTACAGACTGGATCCCCATATAGTCCCTTGTTTTATTTCACATCGGGTGATTTTCTAAAATCTCATTGCTTAAGGCTCAATCACAACTGAAATTCGTGAAAGGAATTGTGCAACTTCCGTCCTTGTTGAGCACGATGACAACCAAAAAACCTTAAGGCTTTGTCTACAAGTGGGAAATCTGGGAGATAACTTGCAACAGGCAGGCATAAAATCAGTTCGAATTCAACGGGTCAGTAAAAAAAAAAAAAAAAAAAAACAGCGAAATTTGTTGGAAGCTAAGTTTTCTAGATAAAATCTTCCATCATACAACTTGCGACTTACCAGATTTCTGTAGCAATTTCTTGTAGACTGGAAAACAGCATGGTGAAATTGCTGTGGGTGGTTTTCAAGGGGTTCCATTAAAACAGGTAATACCAAGAAATGTTCCAATACACTTTAAAAACTGTTTTCACAGGAAGAAGTAGAATGGAGATACTATATATGTAATAAATGGAAAAAATATCACCAATAGTATTATGTATTAGGGTAAAATTACTTCCCAATTATATAAAAATAATCCAATTAAATGCGAGAAGACTGGGCTACCTATGGCAGACTGCACCCACCGATGTCAATATTTATGAAATGAGGTTAATTAGAGCAGCTTGAAATAATCTGAATAATACCAACATCATCCCTTGCGTTGCATCCATATTTTTAATTTTTTACTTTACCTCCACTCCCTTTTTTTCAGTCTTAAAGCTCGGAATGCCCGAAAGTGCCCCAGTGATTGCCTTAAACAGATTACCTAATTTGATGCAAGAAGTTCAAAGATTAAATGCAAACTTAAAATAACTATGGGGTAACAGCAGCTATAATTTGGATTACCTACTATTCTAAATTAAGAACAATCCACTTTGTACCACTTAGGTTTAGTTATGCGTTGCAAGTATTTTAGGGTTAAAGCCATCTTCGACTCAACCTTCCAAATTTTAAGGTAGTTAACGAACTATAGAACACACATACGAGTAGTCATACGCGAGATATTACTGATTCTATCTGTTCGAAATATTTATGTAAATACTAATTTTAAAAATTAAAGAATTTATAAAGTAATTAGTAAAATATATAAAGTATATGTAATAATTTCTTAATAAAAGCTGAAAAATCAAATCCTTTGTCTTCGAAACTAAGCAATTTTTTTTTTTAATGGTGTGACCAGAATCCCCGGGGGTTCACAGGATGTTGGTTCAAGACCGTATTTTCATTACGGCGCACCCAATCAAGAAATATTATGAAGTCGTTCAGCATGTTCTAAACCATCCTAAAATGAACTTTCTTGGGCAAATATCAATAATTCACGGATGGCTAAGTTAAAAGTGACAGGTAAATTTTCCGTCGCATTTTGATGTGAACAGCACGTCTCTCCGGTTCCCGTAAGGTGGCGCGTCGAGCGCCCGATAGATCGGATGCGGGAATTATAAACCTGGCAAATCATATGCCCACCGAAGTAGGTTACGCCCTACAAATACTATATTTATTAAATGTGACAAATCAGGGTGATTTGTTTATGCCCCATATACACACATTTCGATCTACCCACACAATGGGAGCATACACTGTAAATTTACCAACTGGTTGTAAAAACAGAGTAAATCAAGTAAATTATACGATGCTGGTTTTCATTTGGTAAAGGGATGTATGTATGTATGTATGTATGTATGTATGTATGTATGTGTATATATATATATATATATATATATATATATATATATATATATATATATATATATATATATATATATATATATATATATATAATTCATAAACATGGTGATCGACAATTTGAAATGTGTATAAACTCCTAATTATCCTCATTAGTGTGTCAAACATTTTAAGATAGCTAAGAATTCCAGTTCTAACAAACGTCTCATTATGATCAATGTATGAGCTTGGAAGAGCCTACTCAAATTAATGTTTTCTGAAGTATAACCGTGAGTTAAAGATTGACATTAAAAACACATTTGACTTTGGATATTTTTATTTGAAACCTATTTTTATATATATATAAAGAGATGTGGCATAATTTTCTACCTGCGCTACGTACCCTCGGTTTCTGTAACATGTGGTCGGCACAGGGCATTTATAAAGTCAATAATCCCACACATTTACATACTGGCTTTAGCAACATCCAGGAAAGCTGGCTTAAAAGGCGAATTGTTATAGTGTCGCGTTGATGATCCGTTTTCTATGATAGGCTTCTCTCGGTCTTTAATTCTTGTCATAATTCTTGCACATGTTGCAATCAACTAGCTACTGATTATTTTCCGGTAGCACTATTGCAACAACGGAAAGATCCAGGAAAGGCCCAAACTTCTACAGTTATGTGAGGGTCGATCACACATACAATTTTAAATTTACTTTACATTTAAGGGTGGATGTAGGGGAGACTCAAGAATATAAGGAACAATTATCAAACGAGGTTCACAGTCATCCTCTACCTGAGCAAAGGGGGGACGGGGGCTATGACTAGGGGTTCATTTTTATTTCCGCGCTAATTACTACATTCTCTCTACTTCCTCTTCCAAAATACACTCACTTCGGCAATGCTAAATGGCTTGCTTTCACTAGGAATCATACACTCAGATGAACTCACTTTCTGGACTTTCTATTGCCTTAGTCAGACAGAATCAATTATCTTCCTCTTTTCCCCACTTTTCTTGACAATGGACCATCAAGGACTTACAGTAATACTGCTGGGTTTACAAGGAAAACTGTTCATAAAAATTCACAATTCTTCAACACACTTTTACTCAACTAAAGTACAGAATGGAATTGATGACTTTATGATTACTATAAATAATTTTGAATAAAAGAGAACCAAAAACCAAACCGCACAAAAATCACATAACCAAACAGACATCACTTATTGGAATTAAAACAAGTAAAAAATCTGCCGAAGTTTCTTTGGCGCAATCGAATTTTCTGTACAGCCGCTACAAAGTATAATCAAGGCCACCGAAAATAGATCTATCTGTCGGTGGTCTCGGTGTAATGCTGTAAGACCGGCGGCCCATGAAACTTTAACCACTGCCCGGTGGTGGCCTGTCCTATATCGTTGCCATACGCACCATTATGGCTAATTTTAACCTTAAATAAAAACTACTGAGGCTAGAGGGCTGCAATTTGGTGGAGGAAGGATGATCAACATAATTTGCAGCCCTTAACCTCAGTATTTTTTTAAGATCTGAGGGGAGACAGAAAAAAGTGTGGAAGGACAGACAAAGCCGACACAATAGTTTTCTTTACAGAAAACTAAAAATGAGGAAATTATCCCTCACAACTACCTTGAAAGCAAAACACTCATCACTGGTTGACAACAGTATAGGAAACAGCACTAACAGGACTAATGTGTTATTGTTGTAATTAAAATGCTATACCAGAGGAAGCTCCAGGATGGAGGAGGAGGGGCAGGAGCAAGGCTTGGATATGCAGGGGGAACAGATTCTGGGAAATCTTCAAAAGTATTTGCTGAAGTCTGCCCTCCACAACTTCACAGATGGTTGGAGGGACATCACCATGCAGACCTTGAGAATGCATAGAATCATATCCTGAAAAAGGGAGAAGGCTTGATAGACTACCAAGGTTTCAATGGAGACTACTTTCATGCCCAGCTCATGAAGGTAAGAGACACTGTTCTCCAGGAAGATGTACAAGAGTGGCTGGATGATGATAGTGCCAAGCCTGGCTTCCAGCTGATGTATAACAAGATAGCTGCTGCAACTGCTGCTGTTGAGATAGAGGAGTAAGCCCCTTAAATCCTTTTTTTCAGGCAAAGAGCCTGACCAGGATCTTTATTTCATGTTTGGCGAAGTGCTGTGACTAATCAAATTGTTTAAGTTGGACCATGTGGATTTAAACCGACAATAGAACGTCTCACCTGTTGTGAGCAAAGGTTTGAGCTTGATAACTTGAATGGCATAGCATCAGGCGCTCCTCGAATGAAACATTCCACTTCCAGACACCCAAGTGTGTAGATGTGCCCTCAGACACTCTTACTTTCGCCGCCGCCAAAACTCGAACAATGGAGGTAAGATTTTGAAAACGTGTTTGCTCACAGATAAGACAATTGGTGATCATTGTAAAGTTATCCAGAATAGTGTACATGACTGCTGACGCCATGAAAAACTTGTGTAAAAAAAAGTGCAGTGTAATCATCCAGCATGGGCTGAGCGCCTGTTTCATGGGAAACTACATTTCACCAAACTCAACTGGTACTGGATGTTGTGCCCGGTTTAAGGGAAACCGTGTTCCACAAAACTCAGCCGGTACTGGATGTTGTGCCCGGCTTAAGGGAAACCGAGTTCCACAAAACTCAGCCGGTACTGGATGTTGTGCCCAGTTTACCGTGAAGTATGATTGATAATGAAACATGCCAAACCGGATGCTGTGCCCATTTACTTTAGTGAATTTACGTTAGTGAATTCGTACATTTTCGTGAACTGAATGCTCTGGATGACTCTAATAGTGCTCTTGATTACTGTATTGATATTTAGGACAGAACATTCTATATATTAATAATAACCATGAAATAGCAGACTTTTGGGCAAAAATTTTTCTAAAATTCAATATTAGTATCAATTTTGACTAGTTATAGCATCAGTGCAGCATAATTATAGTATAACTAGCTGACCAACCCGGCACTGCCCGGGATAAGTCTGAATAACTGATAAACTCTCTCTCTCTCACTTTTCCCTCTTTCTCCTCCCTAACACCCCCTCTACTTTCTCTTTACCTCTCTTTCTCCTCCCTAACACCCCCTCTACTCTCTCTCTCTCACTTCCTCTCCCTCTTTCTTTCTCTTACTCTCTCAAACTCCAACCCTCCCTGCCTCTTTCCCTCTTTCTTCCCCCGAACACCCCCTCTACTCTCTCTCTCACTTCCTCTCCCTCTCAGTCTCTCTCTTACTCTTTCACCTCTCTCTCTCTCTCTCTAACCCTCCCTGTCTCTTTCCCCTTTCTGCTCCCTAACACCCACTCTACTCTCTCTCCAATCCTCCGTCTCTTTCCCTCTTTCTTCTCCCTAACACTAGTTCCTCGTTAGACGAGTCGGTAGAGTTCTCGGCTAGCACTCTGCTAGGCCCGAGTTCGAGTCTCCGGCCGGCCAATGAAGAATTAGAGGAATTTATTTCTGGTGATAGAAATTCATTTCTCAGTATAATGTGGTTTGGATTCCACAATAAGCTGTAGGTCCCATTGCTAGGTAACCAATTGGTTCTTAGCCACGTACAATAAGTCTAATCCTTCGGGCCAGCCCTAGGAGAGCTGTTAATCAGCTCAGTGGTCTGGTTAAACTATGGTATACTTAACTTTTTTCTCCTTAACACCCCCTCTACTCTCTCTCTTTGTGTCACTCCCTTCCCAACTGCCAACCCCCTTTGGTGCCACTGATGTCTTATCCCCACAGTATTCTCAAGTCTATAGGCATAACCAGCCCCATTTCACTGGCAGAACCAGCCCCGTTTCGGGGAAACCTTTCCACCCCCACCCCTTTTGGTGCCCTTTGGTGCTGTGATGTCTTACCCCCACAGTGTTCTTTCAGAGATAGTAAGTCATATGTATACCAAGTTTGGTGGAAGTTGCTCGATGCATTTCAGAGTTACTCTGGAACATACATACATACATCCATTTTTATGTATATGGATTATAGCATGAATATATAGTAACAATCACCAAATATGTACAACCATTTTTTTAATCATAATTATTTTTAATTATATTATAATCATTATGACTTCATAATTTATTGTGATTATTTGCTTGCTCAAACTAGCAACTAACAATTGCTCCTTTCTTTCTCTTTTCAGATTGGAACCTTCTATGGTGTCACAGGTGTTACTGTGTTAGGGGGTGTTTCCCAAGTGACCCAATCATAGTGATGAGGACAGTGCCGAAGAATTTGAGGACACTGATGTTGATGACGACAACCCTGATTACCAACAGCATGTCAAAACAACTTTAGCTGAAGATGAAGTTGAAGAGAACAGAAAGGTAAATATTTTATTTTTCATTTGTGGACCTCATGCTAATGTTCCTCTTCTCTTATATTCACAAGAAATATTTACTGTTCTTCCAAAAAAAAAAAAAAAAAAAAAAAAAAAAAAAAAAAAAAAAATATAAAATATATATATATATATATATATATATATATATATATATATATATATATATATATATATATATATATATATATATATATAGGATACAGGAGGACAGCAAATCAGTCAGACATATCAAGGATTGAGGGCAGTGGAAACAGACTGGTACATAAAAACATCTTTATTTTTGCCGACGTTTCAAGACAACTAGTCTCATTTTCAAGGCTGCAATAAAAGAATAAATATTGAGAATACATATAAAATATACTAAAATCTCTTTAAAAAACATTTGTACATAACCATAGTTTATGCGTTGCTGGGGGTACCAACCTATATAGAAGGGAGAAGGAGGGCGACTGGAATACGGGTAAGTGAAAAGCAAGGAAGACGGTTACGACAGGTAGAGAGGGGTGGAGGAGTTTTGGGCATTCAACAATGGTACTGTCTGTTTGATAATTAACGATTCCAGAATAGAGAGTGCTAGCTCGGAAGAGGCCCTTGTAATGATTTTAAATTGATCGTATTCAATGTTATTACCACATTTTTTGGCATGCTCCCTGATATTTGAAAATTCAGGATTACTTAGTTTATTGCCCGTTCGATAGCTCACACCTTTGTGAGAATCGGCGCGAACCTTAAGAAGTCTTTGGGTGCAACCCACGTAAGTTCCTCGAGAACACCGAGGACAATCATATTTATATACTACCCCAGACGTCATAAGGTCGCTTAAACGGTCTTTAATACTGAATAAAGAACCAATTTTCAAAGGATTCTTTGAATTAGATTAATTTTGACGGCTCCATAATGCCTAGAAATAATTTGAGAAAGCTTTTGGCTAAAAGTTTTATCATGTACAAATGGAACACTGGCATAGACTTCAAGTTTGGGAACAGTTGGAATCTTGTACTTTGGCATGAAGTTGTCCTCTAATATTTTCCGCACATATTGAAAGAATAAGTTTGATGGAAAATAATTGTTGGTGAAAAAACAGTGTAAAAATTGTATTTCCTTATTAAAAACATGCCAGTTCGAGGATAAATGGAAGGCTCTATATAAAAGAGTAGACAAAGCATTTAGTTTAAAATTAAAAAAACAGCTACTATAAAAGTTGAATCCTAAACCAGAAAAGTGGGTTTCCTCCAAACACTCGTGTTAAAACAGGCTGATTCTCGTGAACTGAGACATCTAAAAAGGATAATTTATTATCCTGTTCAACTTCAATACTAAATCCGATGATTTAGACGATTCTTGAACTTCTGCTGTGCTGGACACTGCCTTTATTTTTAATAACACTGCTTTTAAACAAACTGATGGGATGGCGATGGGTTCTCTCTGGGCCCAACGTTCGCAAATATTTATGTGTCACTTCGGAGGAGCAGTTGCTGGACAGCTGCCCTCCAGTATTTTCCTTTATTCTTAATAAAGGTATGTAGATGATACTTTTACCTTGTTTAGATCTCGGTCTGATGCTGAAGCATTCTGATTTTGCCAACAGTGAGACATCCGAATATAAATTTAGTATTGAAGCTGAACAGATAATAAGTTATCCTTTTTAGAAGCGTCCTCAGTTTCACGAGAATCAGAGACTGTTTTAACACGAGTGTTTGGAGGAAACCCACTTACTGGTTTAGATCCAACTTTTATAGTAGCTGGTTTTTAATTTTAAACTAAATGCTTTGTCTACTCTTTTATTATAGAGCCTTCCATTTATCCTCGAACTGGCATGTTTTAATAAGGAAATACAATTTTTACACTGTTTTTTCGACTCAACAATTATTTTCCATCAAACTTATTCTTTCAATATGTGCGGTACTATTAGAGGACAACTTCATGCCAAAGTACAAGATTCCAACTGTTCCTCAAACTTGGAAGTCTGCTTAGAAACCTATTTGTACATGATAAACTTAGCCAAAAGCTTTCAAATTATTTCTAGGCATTATGGAGCTGTCAAATTAATCTAATTCCAAAGAATCCTTTGAAAATTGGTTCTTTATTCAGTATTAAAGACCGTTTAGCCTAAGCGACCTTTTATGACGTCTGGGGGTAGTATAAATATGATTGTCCCTGCGTTCTGAGGAACTTACGTGGGTTGCACCCAAAGACTTCTTAAGGTTCGCGCCGATTCTCACAAAGGTGTGAGCTATCGAACGGGCAATAAACTAAGTAATCCTGAATTTTCAAATATCAGGAGCATGCCAAAAAATGTGGTAATAACATTGAATACGATCAATTTAAAATCATTACAAGGGCCTCTTCCGAGTTTAGCACCTTCATTCTGGAATCGTTAATTATCAAAACAGATAGTGTTCATTGTTGAATGCCCAAAACTCCTCCACCCCCCACCCAGCTGTAACCGTCTTCCTTGCTTTTCACTTACCCATTCCAGCTGCCCTTTCTCTTTCTCCCTTCTATAGGTTGGTACCCCAGCAACGTATAAACAATGGTTATGTACAAAATGGTTTTTAAAGTAGTAAATTTAGTATATTTTATATGTATTCTCAATATTTATCTTTTATTGCAGCCTTGAAATGAGACTAGTTGTCTTGAAACAAGCCCAAAAATAATACATGTTTACGTACTGTATTCGTTTCACTGCCTCAATCCTTGATATATATATAGATATATATATATATATATATATATATATATATATATATATATATATATATATATATATATATATTATATATATATATATATATATATATATATATATATACATATATCACTGAAGTGTACCATACCTGGTTATTGCACAACCAATCACAGATTTCAAAAATATACCCTACTTCAGCTAGATACCTGAACTCATAACAATAAGAATTATGACTGGAATACTCTGAAGGTAACAGTGATCCCTAAAAAGCTCATTAATCCCATGAAAATCAAACAGTGTTTATCAAGACTAGTGTGAGGCATCAACAATTGTGAACAAGAAATATAATTGGTGAAATAGTAAGTATCATTCCATCAAAACTTCAATTGTTTCTGTCTTAATTCACTTCAGCAAACTAAAGGAACAAAACATGTTTATCACTTTATCTTGATGCACATAATCAATCCTATTCACTGGTGGCTAATAAATGAAACACTGGTTTTTTAAAAAACATTAAATACAAAAATTCTTATTGTTAAATTCAAGATTTATAATTAAATGCAATCTGAAAATTTACTATTACTTGAAAACAACACAAAAAATTAATTAATTCTTGAGTTAAATTAAATTATTAAACAAAACTAAATCACAAAAAACTTTAATTTACCAAAAATTTAAGCAAAATTTAAACTATCAAGAATTACTCAAGATTTGAAAAGAAAATTCAATAAATGAAAATTAAATCATATGCAATGTTAAATTATCAAGAAATATTTAAAATAACGCTATGTAAATAAATGATAATTACCAAAATATAAAGGTGAAAATCAAGATGATTGCAAACACAATAACACACAAAAATACACAAAGGATTTATATATAATAATTTCACCAAGGCAAAAATTCTCTCAATATACCTTATTATACCATGGTGATAATAAGTAAAATTCACTTTACCTTACACAAACTTGTGAAAACCTTGGCAGAATCATGCACCTGCTTTGATATTCATAAAAGACTTTGTTAAACATCCCAAATTTTACTTCCACACCTAGCTCCAAGCTAGGATACATTTCTAGTAGACCACACCAACACTTTTTACATTAATATTTTCTCTTTGAAGAGAGAGACAGTGAACCAATATGAACGTGTCTCTGAAATTTGAATGAATAAATCTGAGGATTCAGTATGAAATGAAAACAGTCATATGGATGTCATCTAATTAAAACGTTTTGAACGCTAACAATCAGGACAATACATGACGTAATCAATCAAGACATGTACTTTTACTCTCAAAGGGCATACACGATCAGAGCAATGTGTGAGACAATGCAAAACTTTCATCTTATTCTCGTATGAAACAAAGTTTTTACAGAAATCCTAACGTGATCAGACAGATTTCAACTGGCTCATTATGATTGGCATGTTTTCAAAACAAAACAAAAAACCCGGTGGTTTCAGAACAGAGCAGCGATTGTTATTCCTAATCTGCCAGTATCAACTCAGCAAAGCAGCCTCTTTATCTGAACTGATGACAGATAAAACATTCTGGTCTAGGAACTCTAATCTCTCTCCTGCTACTACTCCCATTATCAAGATAGATGTTATTATTCTAAATTACGCTGTTAAGCTATCTAAATCATTAACTCTTTTGAGATCTCACACCACTGCATATGATATTTCAATAATTACTACCATTACACATAACACATGATAAATAGAAGAGTAAATATATCAAAACTATAGGATGATATACATATTACAAAGCAACATCATGAAAATATATTATATAAATACATACATACATATACACACACACATATATATATACACATACATACACATACATACATATACAATATATATATGTATGTATATATATATATATATATATATACATATATATATATATATGTATATATATATATATAATATACATATATATATTATTATAAGGTGTTATAATATGTATAACCATTTTATAAGTGTTTATATGTCTCTGGGTGAGACTTTGGATAAGTTTAGTTTACAGATTCGCTATTTATTGTCAAGACGCGATTTTAAAATGCTCCTTTTCTTTGCAGATGTTATATATCATGTAAGCTACAATACTATGGAATGTTTTTCCCTTTGTTTAATATATGGAATTGTGTCACCACATCCTGTTTATGGAGAGAGGGTAAGGAGCTATAGCTTCCATATTTAGCCCAGTCTTGTAACTTCAAGATTCTTAAAAGAAAGAACCTCTTGTATTATCATGATGAGCTGTCACCTAATCGGTGAGTTTTCCTATTATATGTTTGAGAGTCTGTATGCTTAATGTATGGTTATTAGCTGTGTCGATGCTATTCTTTCGTAATCTGAGAAAGAGAAATTATGGCAGCGAGATAAGTGGAGTTGTTTTGGGTCCAAAGTGCCGCTTCCATTGTTTTTGCTCAGTGTAAGTCTCCACAAGAATTTGGTTTAAAATATATTTCTGCTTATCCCTGAACCGAAAATGTCCATCGTGTAGATAAGAGATGGGCAGCGCTTGGAGCCTGGGCCTATTTCTCCTCTTCTGAATTTTAGAATTTTGTGCATTCTGTAGAATAAGGAATTAGTGTTCTGTGCATCTCTGTGTATTCTGAGTATTCTGAAGGGTTTGTTGGAGCAAAGCACAGTGCTTTTCCAAAGACAGTCAGTCTGCTGGTGAAGTGTCCCAAGAGCACTTTCTCTCTCTCTCTCTCTTCTCTCTCTTCTCTCTCAAACCCATTAAATCACAGATTTCAAAAATATACCTCACTTCAGCCAGATACCTGAACTCATAACAATAAGAATTATGACTGAATACTCTGAAGGTAACAGTGATCCTTAAAAAGCCTATTAATCCCATGAAAAATCAAACAAAGTTTATCAAGACTAGTGTGAGGCATCAACAATTAACCCTTAAACACTTATGCGGGGTGCATATCACCCCACGAAAAAAATAAACATTGGCAACTCTGCGCTGGTAGCCACTAGTAGTTCAGCATTCCTTGCTGGGTTAGTCCCAAGGTTGCCCTAGGAGGGGGTGCACGTGTGTGTCTGGTGGTGTTCTTGTTGTTGTTGTTATTCTTGTTTTCGGTGCAGCACACCCTAATGTTAGTGTTCCAGTAATAAGTCATGGGGTGACCCACACCCACATATGTGTTTTAAGGTGTAAATGGGGTGTATAACACCCCACTTTATGACAAACCTGGGGTGGTATACACCCCAGGTTTGTGTTATATGGTGTTATACTGGGGTCCATCCCACCCCAGTTATATAGTTTTGTACTATATTGCTTATCCCAATTCCCTTAGTAAGTGTTAAAATTTTTGCTACTACTACTTCTACTACTACTACTAATAATAATAATAATTATTTACATTTCTTTCCAGGCATAAATAAATGTGTTTCAGGTTCTATTTACAATAAAACAAACAGACAATAAAATCAGTGGAATTCTAAAATAAAAGTGATGCATGACAGTGATTATGATAATTATTTACATATCTTTCCAGGCATAAATAAATAAGTTTCAGGTTCTATTTACAATAAAACAAACAGACAATAAAATCAGTGGAAGTCTAAAATAAAAGTGTCCCAAAACTGTGAAAATGTCAAAGAAACAAATATTAACAGATGATGAGTTAGAACATATGATGAATGCGACTGGTGCCTTGTCAAACTTAGATGAAGATGAGGAGGCAATTGATAATGAAGGACTTGGAACCAACATACATGATGATGAAATGACCGCTAGTGATGAGGAGGTGGAGGATCAGGATCAGATAAAATAGAGTTGATGTATGATAGTGATTGTGATAAGGGATTATGTCCCGTCATTTAGTGATAGTGAGTCCAGTGACAACGTTGAAGGGTCAGAGGATGCTGAAAAAGACTGAAGAAAAAGAAGATAAAGAAGAAAACTACCAGAAAACATGTAGCACATCGACCCCAAAGAAAAACCCGTATTGTTGGACCAAACCCTGGAATCTATCCAGTTGATAGTACCTCTTCCACCTTAGTTGATATACCTTCTCCTTCTTCCCCTATAGCTGGACCTAGTAATGATGTGTCTCTTGCAGCCAACTCTTCTTCTGCTCCCCTTCCACCCCTGCAGCCAGTGGTCGGGGAGACGTAGGAGACAGGCTGAAGTTGATGTTCCAGTTCCACCTATAGTATCGTTTGATACTGCTACTTTGGATGCAAAGCATGGGTTCAGATGGTGTACCCGTCCACAGTTAAGTACCAATCGTGCAGCCAGAAACATTGTCGCCGATGACCCGACCAAATGCTGAAGCACAAGCTTGTCATTCCCAGAGGAGTGCTTTAACTTATTCCTGGACGATTCATTTCTGGGTATAGTCTGTCAGTGGACAAACAAGAGGATGGAGATTGCAGCCAGTAAGTACAAGAAGAAAACATCAACACATAAAATGTGGAACGGGAGGAGCTAAGAGCATTCATTGGGGTGCTAATATTTTCGGATGCCAAAGGATAGCCATATGTCAATCTGTGACATGTGGTCTGTTGAGATCGGTCGCCACTTTACTGCTGCTATATGTCGCAGGCTCGTTTTTGAGTTTATTCTTAACTGTTTACGCTTTGATGACCCACAGACAAGAGAGATGAGAAGAGAAACTGACAGATTTGCACCTATCCGGGAACTATTTGATAAATTTATGGAGAAGTGTAAGGCACTATACACCCAGTGAGAATCTGTGTGTTGATGAACAGTTGGTAGGATTTCATGGAAATTGTTCATTCAGGATGTACATCCCAAGTAAGCCCGCCAAGTATGGCACAAAGTTGGTCAACATAAATGACTGCAAGAGTAAATACCTGCTAGGAAGTATCCATTACCTCGGAAAGGGATAATACGGCCTTCAGCTGGGTAGGACTGGGCCATTATTATACTAAGGAGCTCACAAAGCCATACCACATGACAAACAGAAATGTGACCACAGATAATTGGTTCACCTCCGTGGACTTGTCGCTGATCTTCTGCAAAACTGTGGAATGACCTTGGTTGGAACGTTGAAGGCAAACAAGCGAGAACTACCAGAGAAGATAAAGTCCAAAGATAATCGTGAACCTGGATCAAGTGCCTTTCTCTTCACAAAAAGAGATGACCCTGGTTTCATATGTGCCTCCAGTAGGAAAGCCGGCTAAGAAGTTAGTCCTCTTGCTCTCATCTATGCATAGCCAGCCAGTCCTGCAAGAGAACGGAAAACCTGAGATCATAGAATTTTATAACCGCACCAAAGGAGGAGTTGATGCATTTGATGGGATGTGTGCCCTGTACTCCTGCAACCGGAAAACTAAAAGATGGCCACTTTGTATCTTTACTGGATATTGAATGCTGCTGTTATCAATGCAAAGGTACTGTACATAGCACACCTAGAGACGACAGGAGTTACCAGGTTTCCAGAACGCCGTGCTTCATGCCACGTCTTGCAAGATCATTCATACGACCATGGGCTGAAAAGAGGTTGTCGAGTGCCAGTCTCCCACGGAACCTAAGAACATTGATAACTACTGTCTGCAAGACTTCATCAGTAGTCAACACACAGTACCCAACTGGCCAAGTACTTGCCCAATGTAACTACCTCAGGTACGCTGTGCTGAGTGCCCCGCTCTCAAGACCGGAAGACACGATCAGGTGCTTGAAATGTCAACGACCTGTGTGCAAATCCCACTTGTATCCTACATGTACAAGCTGTCTTGAGCTTGTGGTAGTAATTACCTGTATTTCATTTGTGGCCACTGTATATATATATATATATATATATATATATATATATATATATATATATATATATATATATATATATATATATATATATATATATATATATATATATATAACAACATTGAGCTATATAACATGATATATCATACACATCTTTAATACACCCTCTAAACATCAATTACTTAGTATTTAGTAAGTTTTCAGAGGAGTAACAGTGATAAGATCAAAATATCATAATTTTACTGTGCTAAATTTTGACCCTTTTTTGTCTCTCCATATTACAGTGAGATGTGGTGCCAAAATGCTGAGGGCTGCTGTATCCTACATGTACAAGCTGTCTTGAGCTTGTGGTAAGTAATTACCCGTATTTCTTTTACGGCCACTGTATATATATATATATATATATATATATATATATATATATATATATATATATATATATATATATATATATATACATATATATATATATATATATATATATATATATATATATATATAACAACATTGAGCTATATAACATGATATATCATCACATCTTTAATACACCCTCTAAACATCAATTACTTAGTATTTAGTAAGTTTTCAGAGGAGTAACAGTGACAAGATCAAAATATCATAATTTTACTGTGCTAAATTTTGACCCTTTTTGTCTCTCCATATTACAGTGAGATGTGGTGCCAAAATGCTGAGGGCTGCTGAGGGGATGGAAGAAGGATTCATTTCACCATGGCAGGGAAGCCCGTTTCTCTAAAGAAATTTTTTTTTATATATATATTTTTTTTTTTTTTTACGGAAAAATTGAAAATTCAAAGTTTTTGTATTAATTTTTATTACAAGAAATTTTTTTCTTTTTCATTTTAGTTTACCCATCAAAAGAAAGCTGAATAAGTCTAGTTTGTGTTTCATATTTCAAAAATAAGATTGCATGAAAGGAAAACTGAGTTTTATTGATCCAAAGATTGGGGTTAGCTACACCCCAGGTTTGTGATAGTGTTACTAAATATACCAGAATAAAAGGGGATCATTCCATCAAAAAACTTCAATTGTTTCCCTGGTCTTAATTCACTTCAGCAAAACTAAAGGAACAAAACATGTTTATCACTTTGCCTTATGCACATAATTAATCCTATTCACTGGTGGCCAATAAATGAAACACTGTTTTTTAAAAAAACATTAAATACAAAAATTTATTGTTAAATTCAAGATTTATAATTAAAATTTGCAATCTGAAAAATTTACTATTACTTGAAAACAACACAAAAAATTAATTAATTCCTGAGTTAAATTAAATTATTAAACAAAACTAAATCACAAAAAACTTTAATTTACCAAAAATTTAAGCAAAATTTAAACTGTCAAGAATTACTCAAGATTTGAAAAGAAAATCTCAATAAATGAAAATTAAATCAAGTATGCAATGTTAAATTATCAAGAAATATTTAAAATGCTATGTAAATAAATAAATAATTACCAAAATATAAAGTGTGAAAATCAAGAGATTGCAAACACAATAACACACAAAAATACACAAAGGATTTATATATAATAATTTCACCAAGGCAAAAATTCTCTCAATATACCTTATTATACCATGGTGATAATAAGTAAAATTCACTTTACCTTACACAAGCTTGTGAAAACCTTGGCAGAATCATGCACCTGCTTTATATTCACAAAACACTTTTTTGTTAGGTGCCGTTACCACCAAATTTTTACTTTTCCCATACTCAGTTCTCAAAAACTAAGATTAACACTAGTGACCACACTAACACTTTACATTAATATTTTCTCTCTTTTGAAGAGAGAGACAGTGAACCAATATGAACGGTCTCTGAAATTTGAATGAATAAATCTGAGGATTCAGTATGAAATGAAACAGTCATATGATGTCACTTCCACCAAAACGTTTTGAACGCAATCAGGACAATACATGACGTAATCAATCAAGACATGTACTTTTACTCTCAAAGGGCATACACGATCAGAGCAATGTGTGAGACAATGCAAAACTTTCATCTTATTCTCGTATGAAACAAAGTTTTTACAGAAATCCTAACGTGATCAGACAGATTTCAACTGGCTCATTATGATTGGCATGTTTTCAAAACAAAACAAAAAACCCGGGTGGTTTCCAGAACAGAGCAGCGATTGTTATTCCCGACCTGTCAGTAATTAACCCAAAGCAAAGCAGCCTCTTATCTGAACTGATGACAGATGGCACATCTGGTCTACAACTCTAATCTCTCTCCTGCTACTATTCTATTATCAAGACAGATGTTATTAATTCTAAATTACGCTGTTAAGCTATCTAAATCATTAACTCTTTTGAGATCTCCCACCACTGCATATGATATTTCAATAATTACTACCATTACACATAACACATGATAAATAGAAGAGTAAATATATCAAAACTATAGGATGATATACATATTACAAAGCAACATCATGAAAATATATTATACAAATACATACATACATATACACACATATATATATATATACACATACATATACAATATACATAAATACATATATATATATATATATATATATATATATATATATATATATATATATATATATATATATATATATATATATTATATATACATATATAATTACATATATATATTATTATAAGGTGTTATAATATGTATAACCATTTTATAAGTGTTTATATGTCTCTGTGAAAATTTTGATGTTTTGCTTACAGATTCGTCATTTATTGTCAAGATGTGATTTTAAAATGTCTTTTTCTTGCAGATAAGTTATATATCATGTAAGCTTACAATACTATGGAATGTTTTTCCCTTTGTTTAATATATGGAATTGTGTCACCACATCCTGTTTGCGGAGAGAGAGGGTAAAGAGCTTATAGCTTCCATATTTACCCAGGTGTCTTGTAACTCGCACTAAAGAAAAAGAACCCTCTTGTATTATCATGATGAGCTGTCACCCAATCGGCGAGTTCCCTATTATATGTTTGTTCTGTATGCTTAATGTATGGTTATTAGCTGTGTCTATGCTTATTCTTTCGTAATCTGAGAAAGAGAGAATGAGGAACAGTGAGATAAGTGGAGTTGTTTTGGGTCTAAAAGCGCTTCCCATTGTTTGCTCAGTGTAAGTCTCCACAAGAATTTGGTTTAAAATATATTTCTGCTTATCCCTGAACCGGAAATGTCCATCGTGTAGATAAGAGATAAGGCGCTCTGAGCTCTGGCCTATTTCCTTCTGAATTTTAGAATTCTTTGTGTATTCTGTAGAATAAGGAATTAGGTGTTCTGTGAATACCCTATGTGTATTCTTGAGTATTCTGGAAGGGCTTGTTGGAGTTAAAAGCACAGTGCTTTTCCAAAGACAGTCAGTCTGCTAGAAGGGTCCCTAAGAGAAGCATCTCTCTCTCTCTCTCTCTCTCTCTCTCTCTCTCTCTCTCTCTCTCTCTCTCTCTCAAACCCATTATATACTGAAGGGTTACTGTTTGTAAAAGCTCTGTTAAACTCACCCCAGGAGTGTGTTAATTTTGTAGAAGGTCATCAGGAATATTGTTTTGTGCAAGTGTTGAGATGTATATAATGGTGTAATAATTACAAAAGGTAATGTGGTGATTACTGAGTTTGTATTGTTAAGAGTTAAAGTGATATTCTTGGTAAAAGAGAATTGTTATTTTGAATAAGTCTTAGTGCCTTAACAGTGTTTTCCATAAGAAAGTCTTAGAAAGACAGTGTTTAACTTTTTCTTTTTATAGGGAAAAGTTCTTGTGAAAGATTGATATAATCTTTAGGCACATTTTTGGTGATTGGTATATTTCCATTTCTGCATATCGCATTCTTATATGTTTGTGCTATCACATTATTATAAGTTTATTATTACTGTGTTTTGCTGGTGATTTCTTAACATTTTGTTACCGTCTACCTGTTATTGAGATGTTGGAGAATGTGTATGTGGATTCCAGTCAGTAATATTTTGGTGACTTTGTAATGGTTAGTCAGGCACTTGAGTGATAGTTAATAGTTTGATTCTTACCTAACCAAATTGCTTTCTTAATAAATTAGAGTTTTGTGAATTAAACTTGATTAAGAAATACTTACATCTTACTCTGTTGTCAATTAATGGTAAATCTTTTGAGATAGTGAACTTTACATATAACTTTTGAACTTAGAAATAAACCTGTTTGTTTAAAGTCTTTAAAACATAGCGTTTCATTTTGACCACCAGTAATTAGAGACATTAATGAATGTACACAAGGTAAGTGATGTATCTGTTTGTTCACCTGAGACTTATCTAGGTAAAACAGAACCAGAGAGACAGTTACAGTGCTGGTTGAAGATAACCCATATTCCACTAGTCTGGATATAACTTAATAATTGTTGCCTTATCCATAACTTGATAAAGTTACATTGATTTTCTCAAGTGATAAGTAAGTTTTATGGGATCATTGTACCTTTAGAGATTCAGTCGCACTTTTTGTTATGAGGTTTCAAGTATCTGGTCGAAGTGAGGTAGCTTTTGGTATTATTATTTGTGTAATAACCAGGTGCTTGATCACTTCGTGACAATACACACACACACACACACATATATATATATACACATATATATGCATACACACACACACACACACACACACACACACACACATATATATATATATATATATATATATATATATATATATATATATATATATATATATATAATATAATACAAGAAGTCGCTGCTGTGATCCTTAGTTTGCCCTTAGTTATTGGAAAGTAGAATCGTCATTGGCTGCATAGCCGATCCTAGTTGACCTAGATATCAAAACTAAAGTTATCAACACTTTGATCTGTCCCTTTTCTTTACCTGAAGCAGATATTGAGATGGCACGGTTGAAAGGGGCAAAGATAAGAGGCTGGGTGCCACTCCCTTAAGCAGCTTAGCCCAACTAAGCTGCTTAAAACAACCTTTCTAAAGGCAGATTTAGCAGGATAAATTGTCCCTCTGCAGGACACCGGGGAAGATGCAAACAGATGGTTGGGACACCTGGCAAACGACACATCTTTTGCACATGGTTACCAGACTCGGCCAATCTTTGCACTCGGTCACTACCCTCGGCCAAGGCCTTAAAAAGAGAGGACAGGAGACATCTCGGCAGTCAGTCATGGGGCAGTTACTGAGTTAGATATGGGCAGTTGGGCAGTTAGCAGTTAACTGGCCATTCACCAGAGAGGTGCTGAGAGGCCCCAGAGAGAGAAGGAATATGCTGACCCAATGCTGGGCCATCACTACCAGAGAATCTTAGGGATGCAAGATGATATGATGCTGTTCTTAAAACAGATGCAGTAAGGGATTATGACTCTAACTGACCTTGTGTAGGGACATAACAGTGTGGTGGGCAGCAGTTATAGACATGGGTAGAGTGTCAAGTCAATAAATAGATAGGGTATAGGTTACGCTTCCAATGAGACATATCTTTTTAGAAGTTATTATACTGGTATTGGCATCTCAGAATAGGGATTTGATGGTTCAGCAATTCAGTTTAGGGAGGTGTTGTGAAAGGCACTCGAGGCGGTCTTTCTTGAGCATGTGTGTCTGTGTTTAATGATGCGTCACTGGGTGCAAGGTTTTAAAGTGTTTATAGGTATTTCTGGACTTTAGTTCATATTGGGGAAGAGGGGTGTGTGAGCAGTGCATTTAATTTCGGTATCTTGACTGTTTGTGTGTGGTAAAACATGCAGAAACGTGCAAGTGTTTCTTTTCTTTCACGCTCTCTCTCTCTTTTGTTGAAGGATTTTCACACCGTCAAGCAGGGCGTACATAAGTGTTATTATTTTTGTTATTGTTAATTTTAGCGTTAGATTTGAAGTGTACAAACCAGTTAAGGGGGTGGGTGGATTGTTTTTTTATTACACTTCAACTAATATTGGTCATTGGTAACAGTGACGTCATCCCCGGAGTGACTTGTTGGCGATGTCATTAGTTTGGGCAGAATTTCTGGCCTTCTTCGCCATCCTCTATGCAGCGCATTTGAATTTTTGGTGTGGCTTATGTGTTTTTCTTTTATATAGCAATCGGCAGTTCGCATCGACATTTTGGGTTTAATAAAGGGATTATTTAATTATTGTATTATCTCTGGGACTGTGATTGGGAAATCATTTATCTGACAGTTGCTGAGGTATTGTGAGTAAACATTCCTTAACACGTGGGTGTACGTTTCTTATTAGACTTTTAAACTTTTTTTTATAGTTACATGCATACTGGTTTTATTTTGGGTACATATGTGCATGTATAAGGGGGAAGCTGTTGCTGGAGGCTTACTCAGCAATTTTTGTCTTGACGACGGGAGAGGCGGACACATCTCTGAAGTTTTGCTCTCAGCATTTTTTTTTCCTGTGTGCTCGGCAGATCAGGGATGTGGTGGGAAGATATTGCCCTAAGGGGAGGGGATCGTTTTTTTTTTCTTTCTCTTTTTGTTCTCTCTCATGTCTGTTTCCTTTTTTTTTTTTTGGTTTGCCCTTGAAGACTCGAAGTTCATCTTGACCTACTTTGCAGTCAGCTGTGCTCTCAAGCCGCCCATTTTTTTCCCCAATGGATTTTGGATTTAATTGTATGTTTAATTAGTACTTTCTTTTGATTTTTGGGTATTAATTGTTAGAATAAAGGGAATTAACACTGTGGGTTTCTTACTGCGTGGGAACTCTTTCAGGGAGAATTTTTTTGTTTTCTTGTGTTTTTTTTTAAGGGGTGTCCTTTCAAGACTAGGGAAATTTTGTATTTGTGATCAGCCAAGAGTGAGTTGGGTTGAGTTCTCGGGACCCATGGGTTCGTTGTTTTAATTGTAATATGCAGGGACACATTAAAAGATTTTGCCATGTTAAATATTGTGGTGGTTGTAGGAGTTATGGTCATCCTTGGCGGTCTTGTCCATCTCTGAGACAGTATAATGGTAGGCCTACACTTCAGAATTTTGGTAGCTCAGGTAAGAAAGTTCCAGAAGCGGATTTTTTTAGGGGATCTTGTGATCAATGGGCATTGTCTAAAGACCGATCAGTTGTAAAGGAAAATTGGATGGGTGTTTCTTATGATATAGGACTTCTGGGGGAACCCTCATACGCAAAGCCAGTGGCAAATGGGTCTGTGCATGGGGTCAGGGTCAATAATTTTTATATATACAGGCGCCTCTAGTAATCTGATGAATTATGAGTTGTTCCGATCAATGTTTTCCAATCATTCTTTGAGACCTGCTAAAGAGACTGCATGTGATGTTCAAGCAAATAGGTTATGGGTTTTGGGATATGTAGATGTGGATTTATCTCTTGTGGGTAGAAGTTTTACAGAACCATTTCTGGTTATACAAGGGGCTGCTTTGGGGAATACATTGTTGCTGGGTCATCCAGCATGTCGGAGACAAAAAATCTTGGTTCATACAGGGGTATGTGGTATAACTGTTGGAGTACCTAGTGTGTTTGTGCCTTATGAGGGGATGGATGTGAGTGTAGTAGATGATGGTAATGGATTGGGGGTGCATGAGAATTTGCGGGTGGATGCTGAACAAGTGTCGGTGGGTAAGAAGTGTTATAACGGGGTTTTGTCGGATGATGTGGTTCTTGGTCCTGGTATGGTTGCTGTGGTGAAAGTTCGAGTGAAAGGGGCGCATAAATCCAGACAGGTGTGAGTGGATGAGAGTAGCAAAAAGCTGAAGGGGGTAGTATATACGGGTTCTATAAACAAGGCATTGAGTTCACGGGATACTTGGGTGGAATTGCTAAACAGTAATGATTCAGTTCACAATTGCCAGAAGGGTACTTATGCAATCAACTTTGTTGACTGGGTCGATGAAGATAGTTCAGTTGCTCTTGTCGCGGATTTTTATGGTTTTTCAGAAGCAGATTTACAGGCTAGGAGGCAGGTTTTAAGGGATCATTTAGCCATACTGATGTAAATGATATGTTGGGGCTGTGGAAGATGTTCTGGCTGCGTTTGTTACACAGTTGCACTTAAAGGGGATAAGTTAGAGTTAACAAATGTGTTAGAACACAAAGTTCAGTTGGAGGACAAGACTAAGCCTATTTTTGTTCCTTCATATAGGATTCCTTTTAAGATTTGAGAAAAGGCAGAGCAAGAGGTTAATAAGTGGGAGGAGGAAGGCATTGTTGGGCCCAGTTCCTCGCTTTTTAATTTCTCGTTTTTGGCAGTACCTAAGAAGGATGGTTCAGTCCGAGTTTGTGTGGACTTTAGGAAGTTGAACAAGAAAACCATTCCTGATTGCTACTCTGTGGCGTGTTTGCCAGATTTATTTGTTGAGATTGTGGGCAAGGATATTTATCATTCAATTGATCTGATGCAAGGGTACTTGCAAGTACTCCTTAGCGAGGAGAGTCAAGAGTACATGGCTTTCTCTTTGCTCAAGGGGCATTATGAGTTCGCATGGCTGCCGTTTGGTTTATCAGGTAGTCCTATGACATTTACTAGGCTAATGAATAGAGTTTTGCATGGTTTGTTAGGGAAGTCCATATTCCTTTATATGGATGACATATTAGTTGCCACTGATTCAGTAGAGGAATATTTAGAGGTTCTTAGGGAGGTTTTTAGGAGGCTTAGGTTAACGGGTTTGAAGATAAAGTTAGCTAAGTGTGATTTTCTGTAGAGGCAGATAGTATATTTGGGTCATGTCATTTCTAAGGATAGTGTTAAAGCAAATGATAAAGTTGGGGCAACTGTGGATTTTGCTACTCCCAAGAATATGAAACAGATTCGATCATTCTTAGGCATGGCTGGATTTTTCCGTAGGTTTGTGAAGCGTTTTTCTATTCTAGCATCTCCCTTGACAGATGTCCTGAGGGGTGATGTGCAGCTTGTATGGGGAGATGAACAGCAAGTAGCTTTTTCAGAAGATTAAGGATGTCTTAGTGAATCCCCCAGTGTTGAAGTTTCCAGATTTGGAACATCCTTTTATGTTGGTAACGGACGCTAGTTACGAGGGTATAGGGGCATGCCTTATGCAGAGGTTCGATGGAAGACTCCATCCGATTGCATTTTACAATAGGAAGTTTAACACACGGGGTAGTAATGAACAGTTTTGGTTGGTAGTGGACAAAGAGGCCTTTGCCATAGTGTCTAGTTTAGTGCATTTCAAAATGTTACTGTTGGGCAATCAAGAAGAGGTTCTTACAGATCATAAGCCATTGTTGGATCTTTTCAGTAAGCTGGATCTTTCCCCCCAAAAGCGGAGTTCAAGATTTCGCTTTCCTAATACCTGGTTTAAATTCTAGCTATTCTGAGAGAGAGTATTTAAGCAATGCAAGCTGATTTCGTCTTGCCCATGTGGGAATTTATTCGCGCCTAAAGAATTCGCTAATCCGAAATGCGAAGTAACATTTAACAGAGTAATTTCTTGAACAGAAAACTGGCAAAAATTTTAACACAGATGAATTTCTTTTGCACTATTCCTCAAAACAAAAAATGGTTAGCACTGGTTATTTCCTAACTACCTATCCTGAAAGGCATGCATTAACAAATCTAATACAGCAGTTCTCTTCTCGCAGTGGATACATGTGTCCCTATTCCTGATTCCTAGGAACAGTCACGACTGTAAAAAAAAATTTTGCCGAGATAAACGTGTTACTTACGTGGAACTCTCTTGGTCTGTGCTCATGGTACCAGGTTTGGAATTTGTCTCGCACCCAGCTTAGCTTTGCTAATAGCTGATCTGGCGAGTTGCAAATGCAATGAAGCAACTATGGAGGGGAAAATGCAACTGTTAAACGAGATCTATAGGAAGGTCACCATTTTTACGAATTTCCCTGGGGTTATATGATTTCTAGAGAGTTCTGACTTACGTAACGGGAAATCATAAAAAACAAAGAACAATGGGGATGATTCAGTGAGCTTAGGGCTCTACTTCATGAGGGAATGTTACGTAAACACTTTGGTTAAATTAAGAAATTATATTTACAGAAAAGAATCAAAAGAAAAATGGTTAAATGAATTATTATGAGGCTTGCAACTCCTGAAGATCTTTCTACTGAAGTCTTGAATGATGGCAAGGCACAGTCCAAGATGAGTCCACAGCAACGGCCCTCTGCAATAGAGGATTACACATTACATGCCAGTAAAGGAAAATATAACACCTACAATGACTCAAGGCTGCACTGATGGTGCCAAGGACTCAAGGAACTTTACACTTGAACACAGAACATTGGCAATGGCACTGGATAAAATGGCACAAGGATAGAGGTAGAATACTGGCACCCAATAACACCTCTAAAGGGCAAGCTGTCACGACTGAAAAGTCTTTACTCGCACTTTACCTTAGGGGAAGCAGGTCTCTGGCGAAGGATGACGGACAAACACATTTATGGCGCTGCACACTATCACTTGGATGATCCACTTGAGGATGACTGTAAAGATGGTGACATATGCAGATTGGACCCCATATGCTCTTTTTTTTTAATCACACTAGCCAATAAGCTTTGTCTACCATCCCACCATTGACGGCTTAATCACAACTGCAGTCAATTAAAGAAATTGTGCAACATCTGCCCCTGACAAGTGGAATGACAGCAACCAAGAAACTTGAGGCTTCGACTTCAACTTGTGGGAAAATCTTGAAGACTACTTGCAGCAGACTGGCTTAAAAGCCAGCTTTAAAAGAAGGGAACACAATGGCTTACCTTTGGGAGTTCAGTCAATGACGATCCCTGATGATGACAGCCTAGGTAGTAGACCCTTCACAGAAGCAAATGCAAGCCAGATACATTTCATGACCTAACAACTGAGGTAATATCTGATTTGAAGGACCAGCACTAAAACAAAATTCTGAAGAAAAATGTGTTGGACACTAAGTCGTCGTCTTCTTCTTTTAATGTGCTTTATTCCCATTTTTGTATGGGGTAAGCACGATGCCTTCTTTTGAAGGACTTTTGATTTGGCTTTGGGGTAGACCGTAGTCTCGATCGGCTGCCCTGCCTGACATCGCTTAGACCCCGGTAATGTATGTTACATGTATCATACCAGACCCAATGCCCTTTCTCCCAGCAGTGAGAAGTTGTTGCGCGGGTAGGTCGAGAGTTCGAGACGTGTGAGATGTTTGGTATGTTTTTAGATGTTGTAGTGGCTTTATTTTGTGTGTGTATTTAGTCTGTTACACCCATTTGCTTTTTAAGCAAACCTATCCGTTGATTACATACATAATCCCGGGGTGTCTACATGGATAGCAAAGTGTCCGCCTCTCTGATCAGTTGGCTGCGGATTTGAACCCACGCCTCAGACCTCTATTAAGTCCGAAGCTGCTGCTGTAACCGACTGTGCCATCGAGGCTCCTGTTGGACACTAAGTATTCCTGATGAAAGTTTACTTACAACACACAACTTGTGATTTGGCAGATTTCTGTAGCCATCCCATAGATTGTAAGATTAGTACATGATTTTCTTGGTATTCCACCAAAGAGTTTTCTAGGGAAGGCTTTTTAGGGACTGCTCTTGAGCAGGCATGGGCAACTTTTTTGGCAACTTGTCACTTATGCAAATTATGCTTCTACATTTACATTCATTCAATATCCTGAGTACTGTATAAACATGTTGAATCTCTTCACTGAGATTTAGCTAAAATTAATGTAGTGTAAGTTATTCTGGATGAAGTTAAACTACAGCAAAACTTTAAGTAGGGCATGGATGCCTTTAATAAACTAATCACTGAAGAAATTCAAGATCACCAGGTGAAGAAGGCTAAAATGCTTGAGATCTTTTAACATTTGAATATTTGTAAAAAGCTGCATTGCTGGCTAAGACCTATAAAGCTCTCCCTAATAAGTGAAGCTGCAGCAGTACTTGCTTTAGTAAATGGGGGAGTGGGTTAGAATCTTAAGAAAAGGAAGGTCAAGATGACTAAAGAAGCTAATGTTCTTGCTTATAAGTTGCAATTGTATCTCAAGGTATTGAGTGCATAGGCGCCCCCCCACCCACACACAAACAACCCAATCCCCATAGACTTAACTCCCAGAAATCAGACAAGAACTATTCTCATTGCTCTTGTCATTGAGTTCATACTCTACTAACAACTAAGCTGCCCAGTAGCTGCAAACCCAGTCAAGATTGGACCATTATCAACCAAGGCTAACAAGGAAACTTGTAGTTATTGTTCAAGGCCTTAAAATATTAGTAACTACTGCAAAGGATATCATGGTTAAGATGGGCAAAGGAAAGCCCTGAAGCTTAAGTATCTGATTGGTAAGTTAACCTGTATCAAGCCCAACAAGCAGATGTTGAACCTGCAACAAAGGTCGAAATGGAAGCTATTGCTCACACTGGTTTAGTCACTTTAGAAGACTAGCATCTTTCATGGTGCAGGGACCATGTAGGCTCGCACCACATTGGTCTTTTGCCTTCCAATGAATAATAGCTATAGGAAACTGACTGCAACCATATTTCAAGGGCAAGGTCCAGCTGCATTCCAAATTTGTTTCTGAATTAACTTTCGAGGCATGAATTGGTGTGCAAATGATTATGGTTATTGACTCAGCAGAAATTGCCTGTTATAGTCTCCCCTCAAGTTTGTTCTAGATTAAGCCAGCCTTGTGCTGACAGATGTTCTTGCTCTAGGGCAGTCTGTAATTGCCCTAAGTTACTGCCCTTACTACTCCCAGTGAGCTTCCTGAGGTCTTGATATTTCCCTTGCCTGCACTATTACCCCTGTCCCATTGAAAAGTTCTAGAGATTTGGGTGAACCAGCTTCATAGGATGATTTGACAAATCCCTTTATAAATAACCTAGAAGACTTGATTAAATCCAAGTTATCAGTATCCCACTTAACCAAAGAATCATTAATTTACTGGCAGCAGAATGATCCTGAGCTTGTCTCTCCATGAGTAAAAGCTGGACCTTCAGGGGATCTTTAAAATGACGCCTCAGGTTAATATCTAGGCAAAGAGATCCTCATCTATATACAGTGTCCTACAAGGTGTCCAATGATGCTGACTGGCTATGTTGTACCAATTGATGGTGCCCAAAATCTACACAGGTGAGATTTAACATTTATGTCATGAGCCCCTTATGGGAGGTTACCTCGTCATCCATAAAATATTGCAAATTCAAGATAATCTGCATTTGTCCTAGATATACAAATATAGTCTTTCATAAGGGTCTTATTCAGGTCTCTATATTTAGGAAAAAGTCTTTAGGAAAAATGCACATTAAACTAACTTGAATTTGCAATTTGTTCTGAGAACACAGTCATACCCCAAGCTTATGTGAGGTTAGGTTCCAGAACTGCTCGTGCAAGGCGAATTTTCGCATAAGTTTGCCATGGTCTCTAAAAATGCTAATAAATGCTTATTTCTAAAGTTTAAACACTAAATAGGCCCTAATCATGATCCCAAATTATTAAACTAACTTCTAAATCAAATTAAAGTTACTGTAATTTCATGTAAAAGTCAGCTTAATACATTACCCTTAAAAAAAGAAATAAATGGTTGACATAAAAATAGAGAGTTGGAAGAGAATTTCTGTCTCTCTCCCCTTCCAACCTATCTATTTTTAGGAGTCTTCTCAACCTCTTTTTAATAACTTCTTTATTCTACATCTCTTTCTTTTTGTTTTGAATGCTTTTTCATGACCAAAGTATTTTTTATTTGGACTAATACAACTCTTAGTTATTATGTCTCTATGTTTTGAAACGTATTTGCCACACTAGCGCATTTACACTTAGTAGATGGTACGGGTAAAATTAGATCAATTTAAACTATCTACTGTACAGGTAAAGACATACAGAGAAATAAAAAGTTATAAAAACGTATGAGAGCTAACTATGAACGAGAGAGAGAGAGAGAGAGAGAGAGAGAGAGAGAGAGAGAGAGAGAGAGAGAGAGAGAGAGAGAGAGAGAGACTGTCCTTACTTGAAATATCAAATTAAATTATTTATGAATTATATTACACCAGGAGACAGAGAATAACAGAGAGAGAGAGAGAGAGAGAGAGAGAGAGAGAGAGAGAGAGAATTCTTACGTCAGATATCATAAGATGGAAATTCAGTACTAAACTAACTGTTAAATGACATTAAAGTTACTGTAATTTAATTTAAAAGTTAGCTTAATACATTATATACTCTTAAAAAATAAATAAATGGTTGATGTAAAAATATAGGAGTGTGTGAAGATTAGTATACTATTTCTCTCTCTCCCCATTCCACCGATCTATTTTTATGTCTTCTCAACCTCATTTTTAAAAAATTCTTTATTCTACCGCTTTCTCTTTGTTCTGAAATGCTCTATGTCTCTATGTTTTAGAACGGCACATTTACAGTTTGTAGACGGTACAGGTAAAATTAGATCAATTTAAATTTATCTACTGTACAGTTAAAGACATACAGAGAAACAGTAATACATAGGTTGTGCTAACTATGAGAGAGAGAGAGAGAGAGAGAGAGAGAGAGAGAGAGAGAGAGAGAGAGAGAGAGAGAGAGAGAGAGAGAGAGAGAGAGAGAGAGTTATTCTTACATCAGATATCAAAAGATGGAACTTCAGTACTAAACTAACTGTTAAATGACATTACAGTTACTGTAATTTAATTTAAAAGTTAGCTTAATACATTATATACCCTTAAAAAATAAATAAATGGTTGATGTAAAAATATAGGTGTGTGAAGATTAGTATACTATATTTCTCTCTCCCCCCCATTCCACCGATCTATTTTTATAAGTCTTCTCAACCTCGTTTTTAAAAACTTCTTTATTCTACCTCTTTCTCTTTGTTCTGAAATGCTCTGTCTCTCTATGTTTTAGAATGGCGCATTCACAGTTTGTAGACGGTACAGGTAAAATTAGATCAATTTAAATTTATCTACTGTACAGTTGAAGACATACAGAGAAACAGTAATACATAGGTTGTGCTAACTATAAGAGAGAGAGAGAGAGAGAGAGAGAGAGAGAGAGAGAGAGAGAGAGAGAGAGAGAGAGAGAGAAACAGTTGTCCTTACTTGAGTGAAATTTTTATGAATTATTATGGACACAGAGAGAGAGAGAGAGAGAGAGAGAGAGAGAGAGAGAGAGAGAGAGAGAGAGAGAGAGAGAGAGAAACCTTTGACCCACTAATCAGCAACAATCTCCCTTCTTGTCATGTTAAATCAACATGTCTGACAGCTTTGCCTTGGAGCTTCTTACAAAAGATGAGGGGAAGATATTTGTTTGTTTAAAATAATATGAATTTTTCAATTACAGTTTTATTATTATTATTTGAAAATTTGTACTTATTAGGTAAAAAATTTATTTATCATACAAACATGTACAGTCACTCAAAAATATTTTGCAACATGTTCCAGAAGTTTTCGTTCACCTAACAGTAATTTGTTCTTTTGATATTTACAAGGAAATGTAATTTTCTTATGCGATTTTGGTTATTAATCATACGGTTAACAATATAAAAAAGAATGGCGAGTGAAAAATTCATATTACTTAAAATGACGAAACATTTTGAAAATTTCACTTCAGATGATTGGGCAAAAGAGTCAAAGAAGAAACTATATTTCGAATCCATATAAAAGCTTATTGACTAATAAAATAATATTGAATAATCATCAATGAAACAATATATAAATAAAGAAAGAAAGAATTCAACCATTATTGTTGTCAAAAACAAAAAAAGAAAAAATCTCGTAACGTCGTATGTTATCGTGTGACTCCGCATTCGGGCAGGAAAATTAAACTAAACTGTCTCGTCACTTGCACCAATAAGATGGGCAACAGACTGCCGCACCACAATCATTAGCTTGCATAGGACTAATGTCTCTACTGTAGATATTGCTCGGCAGCTTAGCGTAAATAAAACAACCATGTATAGAGGAATAAAACAACAGAGAAAACAAGGAAATATGACAAATTCATTGTAAAAAGTGGAGGACGTCCCCATTGTTGCACTACTGTTAACGATCGTCATCGGATGATCACTGAAGGAGCTCTGCCGAACTCCCCTGACAAGCCGGTGTTGCCATAAAGAGAGAACATTACGCTCTCCCTTCAAGTTGCTGCTCAAACCATCCGTAACAGGCTACATGAGACCAAGATATTATTTCATCATACTCCTGCCAAGAAACACTTCATATCAGCGAAACACAAAGATTAGAGGCTAGGGTTTGCGTTATAATATAACCAGTGGCGATTGATTTCTGTAAGAATCATCTTTTGCGATGAGGAGACATTCTCCACTGATGAGCATGGTAGTCTTCTTCACTGCTGGCGTTTAGCATTAACTAAATTAATGTTGAACTTCTTGCTAACTTTAATTCTTTAGAAACTTAGATAATAAGAAATACAAAAATAGGTGTTATATATTCGGTTAACTTCACAAGAGGCATCAAAATGATAGGCCTAAGTAGCAATGAAAGAAATGAGAAATTACACATGATAACGGAATTATATATGTATGTATGTGTGTGTGTGTGTGTGTGTGTGTGTGTGTGTGTGTGTGTGTGTGTGTGTGTGTGTGTGTGTGTGTGTGTGTGTGAGCACGCGCCAGCGCGATTATATTCTATGTATTACAAAAACGATGTGAAATCTGTTTGTCTAGTTCGGTATATTTTATAATAAGTTTCACTAGTTCGCAATATACATAGGATTAGTCATTCAAAAATTTGATTAATAATAATGTGCAAGCAAATCTTTACAAAAGTCGTGTTTGTTGATATTAATAAGACTAATAGTTCAACTTATAACAGTCGTAGGCCTATGTCTACAAAGTTCACATATATGGAGATAAAACAATGATAGTGATGGCAATTGGAGATGAAAATATTAAAACACAAGAACAGCGATGACCTCTGAAGTATTATAGTAACATCCTTTAATTAAGTAAAGTATGACAACGGTAAGCAGTATCAGAAAAAGCCCTGTTTAAGGGAAACTGCAGGTAATTTCTCGGACCCACCACTAGTGTTCAGCTGTGTCATGCGCTTACAACTGAGTTGCCAAATAGCTCCAGATGTCGCCATTATAAGCTGCTGTCCGAAAAGTTTTGAAGTATGTTGCAAAACTTTTTTGAGTGATTGTACATGTACCATAAACATTCTCTCATCTCACTAAGAGAGAGAGAGAGAGAGAGAGAGAGAGACCTTTCACCCGCTAATCAGCAACACTCCCCCTTCTTGTCATGTTAAATCAACATGTCTAACAGCTTTGCCTTGGAGCTTCTTACAAAAGATGAGGGGAAGATATTTGTGTTTAAAATAATATGAATTTTTTAATTATAGTTTTTATTATTATTATTATTATTATTAATATTATTATTATTATTATTATTATTATTATTTGAAAATTTGTACTTATTATTAAAAAAATTTATTTATCATACAAACATATACATGTACCATAAACATTCTCTCATCTCAGTAAGAGAGAGAGAGAGAGAGAGAGAGAGAGAGAGAGAGAGAGAGAGAGAGAGAGAGAGAGAGAGAGAGAGAGAGAGAGAGAGAGAGAGAATTATTACTTTTATTATTTAATGTTATTTAATTTACACATATAAGCTTGAAAACTCATAAATTACATAAAAAATTAAACAAACACTTTTGCAGGGTTTCTCAGTATTTGCAAATTGTTTGTGTCTGTGAAAAACTCATGTATGACAATTAGTTAGGTTCCAATGAAAAGTTCGCATGTCTGTGAATTCACGCAACTCGAATAGTGCAAGTTCGGGTATTACAATACTTACAATCTTTTATATGGAGATCAACTCCTGAGATGGGATGTTTCACCTCACTGAACAAGACAGGCATGGCACCAATCCTGGGGAACAGTCTGTGCTGAAGGTGAGACAATGAGCAAGATGGTTATTCACCACCTGGAAATGCCAGTTCCCTGTAAATTATATTGAACAAGGGATGGCTGACTCTTTCAACCTCTAAACAGTTTTACCCGCCAAGGGCTAAAAAAGGCCCTGTTCCAGAGTACTCATCCTCTACAAAACCTGAGAACCAGTCGATTCCTTAAAACTGCTGGATATCGAAGTTGATCGATAGAAGTATCGTCATCTAAGGACGTGTGATAACCCTTTACACCTGCGGCACCCCCCTTATCAAAGATAGGACAAGAAAAAAAATCATCATACCTTAAGCTTCTTTGCTAAGGTGCTCAGTCAAGTAACTAGCACAAACATGAGTAAGAGTGTACAGTTTAGGAACAAAGTAGAATGGGGAAGGTAAGGAAAGGACCCATTGTCCAATGAGGCTCTTCTCCAGCTTAAACCCTTAGGCTAAATGTATATTCATCCTGTCAGTACTTGAAAACCACAACAGAGCCTCGAAACATGACCCAGGGGCCTATAGGTATTCTTTTCCAGGAATGAATGAGAAGCAAGTAGGTTTGGCTTCTCTTTCATTCCTATCCCATGTTCATCAACATTACATCAGCAGAATGAGAAACATTACTGGAATTTCTTGCATTTGTAATCGGGATATCTTAAAGCACTCTCAGTTTTTTCATAGGGATTTTAACTGAGCCCTGTGTTGTCTTTATTACCTAGACTTATTACATAACATTGGTCTCCTATTTATCTTTTCTGCATTAAGAGCAGTCATTTTCCTCAAAAAACCTCCAAAAATTTAATTTTATTCGTGGATCGTCATTTTTAGACTAAACTTCCAAAGATTGCTTTATTTGTAAATTTAATTTTCACCCGCCTGACCCTCATTTTCTCACGCTCGGCAATCCTGACACCTCACGACTCCTTTTTCAACAAAAGTATTGCTTCCCACAGTTTTTTTTTTTTTTTACACTCTATGACGGCGATCTCAAATTTCACATCTCTAACGAAACCAGTCATTACATTTACATTCTATCCAACCTTCATCTCTTCCTTTATCTGAGTTATACGGGGACAAAACAATGCAATTTTACTGACACTATATTCGGGTGATAATTTTTTCCTGTGCAATACGTTTGTTTCAAAAGTAAAAGTATTTTCAGTTTTTTCTTTTAGCCAGAATACTTCTTGGTCACGTCTGCTCCCCACTTGCGTTCAGTGCAACATCTAACATGCCTAGAAAATACTGATGAGAGGCTACACCTTGCAAATAATATAACTGATCAGTTATTTTTTCATATCTTGAATGTAAAAATATTCGTGAAGAGCCAGAGGCTTGCAACCAACAATGAACCCCTTCCGTTATTCAGTCGTGAGACGTGCCCTAAAGACTTAATAAACAAAACATAATTATGATCATGGGACTAGAACTCGGGACATCCACAGTGAGAAGTTAAATCACAGGAAACATAAAACAAGTTACGATAACTCTGGCAATGCATCCTTTCAACGAAGTTTGAAATTTACAGTTTCTTACAACTCTTATCACTGAATTATAAGTGCTCCATTTTCATATATTTTTATTCAAAAGAAAAAATTGTCAAATAACAATGATTATTAATTGTTATTCATTTACCTGATTTTCGGCTCATGTTAATATATCACTGATCCAGTTTTTGCTGGCGTCGAAGTCACTAAATAAGAATGTTTTTAATATCTCGGAAATATTTTGGCAGATTTTCCAAGGGTTCTAAAGTAACTCAAATCTTTTTCAAAATTCGCCACTGATATAGTATGCTGAGGGAGATGTTCTCCAGTGTCCTCAGATCACCATTTTCTCATTGACAAACATTCTTATCCACACGGAAGCGGCATCCATTGTCATATTTTCCTGATCCTCTCAGTCTTCTCCTCCAGTGCTTTACATCATCTCTCATACATCATATAATTCACTCCAGAACAGAAAAATCTCATGCTATTTATACAACTTTTTGCCATAGAGTCACAATCTCTAGTTCTATAATTAGCTACACCTTTGACATATAACAGATAACTTCTTCCTCTTCAGGATATGTTACCATATCTCTGATGGCAGAAACAGAGGGAGGTATGGTATCTGTCTTTCCACTAGATATTCCCCACTCTTAAACGATCTTATTAACATTCCGATGAATCAAGTCTCTCATGACCTGATCACGTTTTAATAAGTAATAAATAGTTTCAACTCGTGTATACATCCTCGAGTGACGATGTGGCACATACGCATTTTCAGCACGACAGGCTGAAATTCAAGGTTTCCGATATTGCTGGTTTGTGTTGATAAATATTCAAACTATTTCTCCAGTGACATATTTCAATGGTTTTTTTTATATACAAGAACCCTCACACCTCGTATAAACCATAATAGGTTGTATCCATAATAGGCCTATGCCTATACAAGCACAAGAAAAACGAGCTTGTATCAAACAGTCTACTCATATCAAATATATATATACAAATGATGGGCTTCAATAATTATGTATTATCTCACTGGTATAGGCAAAGTTACATATAGACGTATACCTAAAAATTGATAAGTTCACACATTTTCCTAAACATTCACAATTCATTGTTTGTCCAATTTCATTGCCTGAATATAAAAATTACTGTAGTATGATACCAAAGTTAAATCAACATTCGTAAATTGGAAAAATCACAATTTTTAAAGTAAATTGTATTTTTATTAACTAATACAAACCCTGAGGTCCTTTACATTAGGAATTACTTTCAGGCGTGGGCTGGAAACGGCCGTTAAACTCTTGAGCAAGGTGGTTAGGCAGTAACTATACCTTGAGTAGTGAATACTGCACTGCGGATGTAAACATTCAGTTTGCCTTCGGTCAGGTTCAGATTGAGAAATTGTAAGTGGGCATAGTATGTGATGTAAAGGACCTCAGGTTTGTATAGTTAGGAAAAATACAATTTACTTTAAAAAACTGTGATTTGTTCCGACACGATATACAAACCATCGGTCCTTTACATTAGGAAGACTCACTGGTTGGAGGGAGGAATCTGAGTGAGTCTCCTGAACTTAATGGAGTTCTGCACACTTGGGTTACTCCTCCTGGTCGAAAGAGCGAGGAGGAGTACCGTGCCTCTGACATATTGATCGGAATGTAAGAACTGCAAGATCAAATGTCAGATACTGGACCTTTTCACAGTGAGAAACATGCTCCTACAGAAATGAGCTGGAAGGATCTAGAGTCGGAGACAGTAAGGGAAAGCCGAGATAGGGTTCCCTTATTGCCCGTCTCTCCTTCCTCCCCTTGCTAGAGGAAGGATCGGGATTCTATAAGAAAAATAGAACAGGTGCTCAATGTGTAGTCTTACTGCATCAGTGCCAGTTCCAGCACCTATTGGTTCTTCAGGTCCCTGGTACCCATCCCTACGGAGGAGAAGTTGGAGGATGGGGAAGGAGGAGGAAGAGAGGCCAGTCTCTCTCGGAATCCTTCTCACTTCCAGAACCAGCACCTTAGGCGAGATGTTACTCGTTCCTCTTGAAGGAGCCAGGTAAGACAACACAATTTGTTGAGCAGCCACCACAGAGCCAAGGAAAAAAGGTTCCAAGGGCCTGTGGGCAAGAACGAAGGAAGAAGACAAGAGTGTACACCACGTTTTGCTTCCAGACAGACAGAAACTTCCGGAATGCAAGGGATGGACCAAGCCATCGACTTTGTGAGCTCTCGGGTGGAAGGTACCGGTATCGTCATCGTCAGCTGCCGCGTACCTCCCTTGATCACTTCACGAAGTCAGGAGGAAGATGTGTCCTTAGACATTTCTTCCTTGGGAGAGATTGAGCCTTCAGAAAGTACCACAGCTCCCTAATAAGACAAAGTAACGAATGATCTGGATCATCGATACAAAGTCCAAGGAGGAGGGAAACCAGAAGGACTCGAACCCGACAGTAGATGCCAATGGATTCGGAGTCAACCTACGACATCTGAGGAGTCGAGGGTATGATCCCATCCCTGTTCTTCCATCTTCTATGCCAAGGCCGGAGTAAGATGAGAGATGGTCCTAAGAGGGCAAATCTCTATCCGACGACTCTCGTAAGGTGTGTGCAGGCACGGGGCAGGAACCCTAAGCGAGTTACATGCCGCAGAACGGTTCCTGGGACAGCGCGACTATGAAGAAGCTATAAGTCGCCAGCTAACTCTCGACTGAGGAGAGAAGGCCGCTTCAGATGAAGAAATAGGTCACGGGACCGTTCTTCACAAATGAAGTGGAAGAAGCAATCCTCGGCAGAGAAGAGAAATTCAGACTCTAACCCGAGAAGAAGTTCCATCAGCGATACCATCAGCGAAGGCGGATCCAGTCCCTGGGACAATGTTGCAGAAGAGAGACTTCGCAGGATATCCAGCTATCCATTGCTGCTCGGCGAAAGCCCATGCTTACAAAAGGAAAGGCTGGAAGGTCTCCCAGTCCTGAACACACAGGGGATGTACTGCCTCGAGGAACTGCTTCTTGTGTAGCTGCTACAGGAGGTTGGGTCAAAAGCGGAATTCTTCTCAATGCTTACCGGCAATCAGGTCAGATATTGAAGTCTTCAAGTATTTGTCTGTAACTCGGGGAGAGCAATGCTTGTGAACCCCTAGCGAAACGGACAAATACGGAGGGAAAAAACGTAGATATTGAGTTTTCCCCAAAAAGACAGCATGCCTCACCGGAAGGAGCGAGAAAAACTACCAACTTGTTGTGCAGGAAGGCAACAGAAGGACGGTAGGGATTTCTCAGTCGAGCAGTCTCTGAGTGAATCTTCGTGAAGAAAAGAGTGAGCAGCATGTTCCATCCTGATCCTCAAGCCTGAGAGCCAGACTTGCGCCTACCAATACATCCCACCAGGGAATGCATCTGGTTGAATTGATCTGTCAAGTGTGCAATAGAACAACCTCAAGTACCTGCAAATGTCAGAGATAAGAACAGGAGGAAAAAACAATTACCTCTTGTTTGTTGACAAATGCCACACTACTGTAGTTTTGTTGTTCAGAAACCAGTGAGTGCATAAGACTCATCCTGATTCTCAGATAGCCAATATGCCTGAGCCCAGGATGGTGATGAGAAGGTAATGTCGTCTGGTCACACACCTTCAAGACAAGGTCTTACCAGTGTGCGCCTTTCCTCAATTGGTGAATCCGTAAGTAGACACAAGATATGAGGGGAATATGCAAGCATATTTGAAGGTTCCTTCAATCAAGCATTAACCTAACTCCTTCCTCATACTTTGAAGAGGAAAGAAGGACGGAGGAAGAGGAAAGAAGGACGGAGGAATGGAAAAAGACTTCTATTCTCCACCATGGGGAAGCTTCTGCAAGATGACAGAATACCAAGCCAATCGGCTCTAGCCAGGCTGGCATTTCCCAAATCGGGAGCACGGGAGAGGAGGCGGGATGGAAGTTCGATGGAAAGAATAGTCAAGACCTAAGAGAAATGGATACTTCTCTTGAAGGAATCCATTCCCAGGTCTCGGCAATGTCGCTGCCAGTTCCAGAGATTCGATAAGTATCATTTCGTCGGGCATCCAGCAGTTGCAATCTTCTTCTGAACCCTGGGACTTCTTAGCTAAGGAGTTGAAGACAGCTTGAACTCAGGAGTCGAGTTGAGATGACTAAGACCCGAGTCTTGGCCATTGTCCAATGGACAGAAGCAGTGCCCTAGTACGAACCTTGATTACCCAGGTATCTGGCAAATCTCTGAAAGAGAAGGCAGAACCATGTAGCAGATAATTTCCTGAGGGTATAGTAACTTAGGACTTACGAGCCGGAGATCAGGTGGGACAAAGTCCTTCTTCTTAGCACCAGAACTGCCCAAAAAACTGCAGTCAGCAAGACCCTCCGAGGCAAAGGAAGAATTCATATTCTGTCGAGGCGGAAGCTTAGTGTGCTCGACCTAAATTAACTCCTTCCGAAGAAAGAATTCATCAGGTCGAGAACACTCTCGGAAAGCCAGGACATGATCTACGGCCCCTTGGTTTAGAGACTGCAAGGGGTGCAGTGATAATTATTATTCATTAGAGCCACGATCCTGTCGAGGATCCTTGCGCGATTCCTCGGCTGCCAGTTCTCCGGGCTCTGGGGCGATACGCAGCAGAGAAGGCCCTCGCTGACAGCGTGAAACTCTGTACTTCTCATGGAGGAGACTGACAGATCCATGAAACCCTCCTCAGCTGCCTGCTCATACTACCAAGAGAATCGGGGGACTGACACCCAAAGCACGCCAGGCAGCCGAACTCCGAATAAGTTTGTCAGAGCGCTCTCTATCCGTCTCGCGCCTCTCGGAACAACCGAGAGAAGAGAACAGGTGAGGAGAAAGAGTATCCCTACCTGTCCTGCCAGTATGATAAGCAGGAGAGGTGGACCGTGAGTGATAATCAACCGGAGATTACGCCGCTGGGGAAAGAGAGCACTTTAGCGTGGCGCTTTCCTGGGAAGAGCAAAGGTTCCACTCGAACATGGCGAACCGAATGGAAATAACCCGAGTAGGGCCGAGGCGAAGGCCGCGCTAGACAGCCAACCACGCAAACGCGATCCAACTGGTTGGTATGCGGTGGACTGGGAGGCAGGTGGGCCACGGGGAGAGCTGAGCCAGTCTGGCAAGCCAAGTCGAGCCGAGCTAGTCATAGCGTGACCAGGGCCAAACCGATGCGTGCGAACACAATCAAGAACTGGGCAGGCGAACTCGTCTGCTGAACAAGTGCTAGTTTCCCGAACTCAAACTCCTTCGAGGCCAGGGCCCTCCAGAAGGTTCAAGGGAATTCTGTCTCTGCTATCTTGCATGCTCGAACCTAACGTTCCAGAGATTTACAAAGATGAATCCGGTAAACAACCGACTGGCAGGCAGTGTCAGACACCTGGCGTCTTGGCACCCAGACACCCGGGCATCTCGGCACCCAGACACCTGGGTGTCTTGGCACCCAGACACCTGCGTGTCTCGGCACCCAGACACCTGCGTGTCTCGGCACCCAGACACCTGCGTGTCTCGGCACCCAGACACCTGGGTGCCCTGGCAACCAGACACCTGGGTGTCTTGGCACCCAGACACCTGGGTGTCACCGGCTTGAACACCTGGGTGCCCCGGCAACCAGACACCTGGGTGTCTCAGCACTCTCTCGTCTGTGCACTCGTCAGGAGGCGCTCGTGATTCTCAGAATTCAAGCTCACGAGACTCCCAAAAATCGGGAGCGGCTGCTTTCAGTTTCCTAAGAGATCCAGGCCAAGCACAAGACCAGTCTTAGAGACATGGGCTTCCAAGACTGGCAACAAGGGCGTGGCCTCAAGAGGCCTCGCTCTCGCGGCCCCCGAAACACAGGCCCCCAGGAGAATGCGGATCGATTCCCGCCGGCGAAAAGCCAACAAGAAAACTTGTCTCCCGGAAGAGGTCAGTCCTTAGAAGTCCGCAGGACTCCCGAAGGGATCTCTTCCCTGCTTCTTCTGACGTTCAAACTGAAAGGATCAAGACACCAGGCTGGGAACCCGACCAAGCACTGGCTTGCTCGAGGCGCTTGCTGGTGCTGGCAGGAAAAACGAGACACCTGGGTGACTTTCGGCCCTTTATCTAAGCACTGCTCCCGAACTGGGCGGAAAATCTCTCGGAACCAGATCAAGATACTCGATATTCTTAGAATCTCGAGGACTTAAAGAACACGCTCTTGAACAGTGCCAAGTAACACCCCGTCTTGAAACCCAGAACCTCTAGGACTGGGAACAGTGCCTCTCATAAAATCGAGGTCTGGGCCTTGCGGCTTCCGAAACACATAACCCACGGCTATGAGAATCGGTTTCCTAACCCGAAGGTCAGGAAGAGCCAACGAGAGACCCACTGCCTCCTCGGAAGGAGGCAGTCCCTAGATGTCCAAGGGCATCAAGGGGAAGAAGCAGCCTTCTCTCCTTGGCAATGGGGATCTGTCTGATTCTTAGGACCCCCTTGGACCTCGGGGAGAGGAAGGAAGATGCAGCAGAGGACAGAAATCAAAGATAAGATAAGAAGAAGACGGTGGCTACTTCCACAAGGCAGCTTCCTTCACCTCCACTCCAACATCATCTACAGGATGGTGGACAAGAAACATCGTAACCTCCAGGGCAGTCACGGATGCGGCCCAGGACACCACCACCAGGAGAAGCAGCAGGCATGATCAGGACAGCCGATGCAGGAACCACGACAGCGGTTCGGAAGGCAGGAGCTACTGCAACAGCCAGGAACATCACTTCAACAGGGTGACTTCCTTCATCTTCACGCCGACATCTTCTACAGGATGGTAGACATCCTAACCTCTGGGCCAGCTGGCAGGAACACAACGGAAGCGGCCTCGGGCACAACCGCCAGGAGAAGCAGCAGGCATGATCAGGACAGCCGATGCAGGAGCTACGGCAGAAGTTCAGAGGGCAGGAGCTATTGCAACGGCCAGGAACGTTACTTCCACATGGTGACTTCCTTCCCCTTCATGCCGACATCATCTACAGGATGGCAGACATCGTAACCCCCAGGGCAGCTGGCAGGAACACAATGGAAGCGGGCCCAGGCACGACCACTAGGAGAAGTAGCGGGCATGATCCGGACAGCTCATGCAGGAGCTACGTTAGCGGTTCGGAAGGCAGGAGCTACTGCAATGGACAGAAATGTCACATGAAAGTCACCAGCAGCAACAGAAACGATCAGGGCGGCAGCGGCAGGAGACCAAAAAAGGCTGGGCCAGGACTGTCGTCGAGTTGACAAGAGCATAACACAGGGAACAGCAGGAGCAGATGGACCACAGGTACGCCGGAGGCAGTGCAACAGCATACATGAAGACCAGCAATGACAGCGATCGATCCACATCGGCGGGAACAGAGTCAGAACGATCCCGACGTGGAAATATGTCATCTAACCAGGTAATGTGGTCGATCCCGAAGCACCACTAAATGAACGTCGGGACTGCTTCATGCAAGATATCCTTTGATATATCCTACCAACTACTGCTGTGTCTGTGATGCTCACTGTCAACTTGAAAGAAAAAGCAAAGATCATTAGTAGAGGGAGACTCCTCTCGCTACAAGGGGAACTGCCCTACGGCGGGAGGTATCTGGAAGAGGTAACCCGATCGCTCCCCGCCCTGGTCTTCTTACGACAGGCAGGCAGAGAGAGGGCGAAGGAAGACGATCTACTAAAGACGAAGGAAGAGCCTGGGAGAGAGAAGGACGGAGGTGCAGAGGCCACCAGGGCGCCGTTGAAGCGGAACTTACGACGATGCCCGCAACCTCCCACCCGACCCATAGTTCTCCAAGTGCAGGGGCGAGCAACACTCAGTATAAGTAGGAAGGAATAGTGATGCCCCTTATACATGGAGGGCGGAAGCCCAAGAAGGGAACGAACTCTTACGTCCCAATCAATGTATGGGAGCGAAGATATTACGTCCCAAACTATAGCTCCGAATGTACAGGGACGCCTTCAGTATTTACGTAAAGGGCCGCTGGAAGAGAAGCATTGCCACTCATTTACGCTTCTCCAATACGCCCTTGGCCGTCAAACCTAAGACACAACGCAGGGAACGATGGCTTATGCAAGGTTATAAATATCAAACACACGTATATATGAACAAAAATACACAAAGATCCCACCGGGATAATAAGAGCTTAACGACAGTCAGGCAGAGAGAACGAAAACCACGTCAGCAACGCATGACGGCCGAAAGCCAACTGGAATGTTTACATCCGGCCAGGCGGGTATTCCCGCCTACCTAGCAGTAGTTACTGCCTAACCACCTAGCTCAAGAGTTTAACGGCCGTTTCCAGCCTGCGCCTGAAAGCAATTTCTAATGTAAAGGACCGATGGTTTGTATATCGTGTCGGAACAAATAACTTTTAACCATGTTGATCACTACAACACGAGGCATCGACTACTGACCTAGGCTATGCCATTGATTCACCAAATATTTGATTTTACTGGCTGTCTTTTAAGCACACGTTCATTTCGTATCAGTCAAAGTTACTTTCTTATTGTAGCCATTACTTATTCAATTTATCTAAGCCTTATTCCACTGTCTTATACTTAAAAAAAAAGCCTAGGCTAGACTTTTATGCCGTATGTCACCAACACACAAAGGGTGACGGGAACTCAAGGAGATTTCAGGCTTTTTCAGGATAAGTTTTGGCAAAATACTCCTGAAACTGCCCAATCACTGAGCTATTATAACGATTTGTAAGTTTAAGAAAAAATTATATAACTATACAAAGTACTTTGAAAAGAAAACCACAATACCATTGCCTTGCTCTAACTGCAATTTCCCACCTTCAGCCAATGTTGCAGTAGCTGTTCTTTTCACCTACTCTAGACAGCCTTATGGTCAGCAAAATTTCAAGCTAATTCGAATATTACACTACTTATGTAATTTACATGCAAGGACATATTAAAATACCAATAATGAGTACTCACATTGCCAGATGTCTTTTTATTCACCTACAATGAGATAAACAATGACAAAGGCCATCGTTCGTTTATGTTTGATTTATATTTCGTGTTTGTATTGTTATATCTATATATAAATCGGCATGTTATATATATAAATCGGCATGTTTATGATCTATACAAGAGGGTGTAGGAGCTTTGTACCTATAAGCATTCAGATGTGTTAAGGCCTGTCCACACTAGGAAACAGTTTAGAAATAAAGTTTGCAAACAAAGTTTACAAACTGTTTGCAAACACTTCTTTACCGTATACTTGTTTCCCATCCAGAATGGAAAACATTTAATGTTTTTGCGTGTATATGTATATATACTGTATGTGTATAAATAAATACATACCGGTATACATATACATATATATAAATACATATACACATAGCCTACATGTGTATATTTATATGTACACATACACCAGTAAGTGCACTACATATGTACATATTCATATTTACACATGTACACGTAAATATTTACATATGTACAGTAGATGTGCATATGTATATAGATTTAGGCTATGTACAAATCCGTAAAAGTATTTCAGATTCAGTAGCAGACATTCGAACGAAATTGTTAAAACCTGTTCAATTTATTTTCAATTCCGGTAGAATCAAGTCAGCATGACACGCTCCTTTTTCTAAAAACTTCCTCACCCATCTCTTTTTCTTTCTCTTATCCCTCCTCGAGTGCATTAAAATTGCCAAGAAAAATAGAGAGGTTACTGCACCAACAGGCATCCTGACGACAACTGAGGCCTGGACAGGAAACATTGATTGCAAACAGTTTCCAAGCTGTTTGCAGATAGTTTGCAAACTTTGTTTCTAAATAATGTTTCCTAGTGTGGACAGGACTATACTCAAGAAATAGTTTGCATCTTTATCACAGTACGCTTACGATATCAAAAACCGATTGCAGCCATTCACAAGCTAAGGGTTTTGCTAACCTATTTAAAACTTACGTTGGCGAGTTGACAGATATAATGAGAGACTATAGCATTCCCAGCAGGTGGGCTATCGAAAACACTGTGACTGAACTCTTGCTCTCAGTATTCTCGGCGTTCTGTAAATGTTTAGTTTTTGCAATAAAGTTGCTTATGTGATCTTCCTTTGACTCTTCACTCGGCTCATTACGCATAATTTTAAGTGATATCTTCGTGCTAAACAATACCCAGTGGGTCCTGACAAGACCATGCTTCTGTTCTATATAGTTTCGCCCCCCTCGGCCTAAAAATTCATACCTATTTTCTTCTCTGTAAATCTCTTAACAACTTGAACTCCTCCAATTGTCTCAAATCCAGCCTAGTGTTATTTTTAAACATTCGACTTATTGTCTGCAAACTCAACAAGTTGGCGATTCTTCTAAAGACATTCCTTCTTGACCGCATTAGCTTATGAAAAATTTGAAGTGACAGTTGAATACCTCTCCGATCTAAACAACGGCTATCTTCACTTCATTCACTTTCACAGCAATATGATCAACTATCTACCTACATTCCTTTCTCAAAGATAAAACTTGTGCTTCACATGATCTCATAGCAGTTTACGATCATTGACGCTTACCTAGATCCTTTATAGTTATTTTCATGCCTAGGATATATGATCGCCAACTACTATATTTACGGATATCACGCTCCGTTTACAAACTTTTCGTGAGTTTAAAATGATATAAGCGTAGGCCTATTTCCCCAAACTTATGAAATAAGTTACCAATCCATCTCAACGCTTTGGAATAATTGTTGGTAGATCTAAGTAATAGATAGACGGCGGGTATTTAGCGAGAAATGGCAGTTTCTTATAGTATTTTGGTTGCGTATTTACAATTTAACGTTATTTTTTGGTGGTCGGCTGTAATTGCCCTGTAATTAACACCAGAAGTCCATCCAACAAGGGGTTTCCATACGCGATCTTCACAAGTCAGAGCACGGCTACGTCTGTTTCGAACGGTTCATATCCCGTCCGGCAAGTGCAATACCTTGGAAACTGGTATAAGAAAATTACTTAATTGTTAACGAAAATGAACTTGGCCAAATCATGAAGTTTCTGATTACTGGTAATTGCAATTACGATGGTGGCTGCTAATTAAAATCAAAGTAACTAACCAGGATGAGCCACATGTCTCATGTCTACTGGATAGGCCTACTTTGACATCGGTGGTATAAATTGCGCTGATACACCAGCAATACACACAGGACCTTTACTTTCACAACTGGGGAAAACGTTCGAGTCCAGAGATCCTCAGCAGGCTTTTCGATCTCTCTCACAATTAGTGCAAAAGTTTGGGTTGGCAAACGGACGACGTAACCTAGACCATGAAATTAACTAGGCTAGCGATCACTATGGGCGAGAAGAGAGCTGTGGGCGGGTATGTGTGGAAAGGGGAGGGAACAGTTAGGGGAAGGGGAGAGGGAGAGGGGCAATGGGATGACGGTGAGAGGTAATTGTGTCATCATTAGCAGCAACAGAAGCATTTCAGTACAAACAAAGCTTACCTCATTTGCAGAATTCCAGACATCTCACAAGCATCCGCGATGTAGAACCGTTCTTTTTCGGGCTTCGTGAGCGCTATTATGAAATACATTTTCACTACATCACATAGATGACAACTTTTTAACTTAAACACTCTAAAAACCTGCTTAATCATCAACCGTCACCATTCAGTAGTTTTCCGACTCAAAATTAAACCGAAGCTCCAACAATCAACCTTACCGTACGGGGAAACTAAAGGAACTGACTAGCAGTGTTGTCAACTCGATTTGACAGTAAAGCGCTAAAAGTGGATCGCTAATGCACTAAAAAGGCGCCAGACTTTCTAATTAATGCAGCAAAAAGCGCCAAATAAAAAATAAACAGTAATTAATGACGCTTATGCTGTATTTACGTGTACTGATCATCATCAAAGATTATATTCGTGGTTCTGCTAAATTTAGTAGTCTTCTAACATTCCAACAAAGTCCTCATCTGCATCTTCATTTTGATAAGCTTCGATACTTCATATTTTCTTGACATCACTTGGAAGCTCACATTGATAGCAACATTGCCCGCGCCTCCTCAATCCATATTTAATGGCAAGAATGCTATTTAATGTAGAAATCCTCTTTCCTTAAAAAGTGCTAAAAAAAAAAAAGGCGCCAGCGCCAAACGAAAATTTTTGGGCGCCGAAATCAAAGACCTTCAGTATATAGTCTTTGGCCGAAATAATTCAAAGCGCGCCAAATCTAGCGCGAAAAGCTCTAGATTGGCAATACTGCTGACTAGTTTACGACTATGTTTAGTTAGAGAGGCTTTCTGCTCGAACTTCGAAACAACAGGATGGGTGATTACAGTAAAACCTCGATCGAAACCACCAGAGAAACAGCCGAAAGGAGGGCATTTAACTGAGACTGTATAGGTCTGTCACACGGACTTTTATATTATTTATTATTTTTGGCATTTTGCGATGCAGTATCTAGTACTCAGGTTCATTTCATCTGTCCACCCACGGGTGGAAATGTGACAATGCGCATAGGTAGCACGTGCTTGGCTGATAATCAACTTTTCCGATATCATTGGCACATTGTTATAATGTTAAACTATTTGAATGTTTATAGATACAAAGAACCCTCACCCTTTATATAGTAACCTATGCAACAAAAATAAAATGGTTTTGAATTTTATCAAGATGTGATTATCTAAAGGGGTTTTCACCAAGACCACCGAGAGACAAGGCCTGTGCGATGTATTGTGACGTGAGCAACGGTAGTCAGAGTCGCTAGCAGTGTTGCCAATCCTACAGGCAGTCATGTCCCTACAACTGTAGCAAAGAGTCCCTACGTGTCCCTACGCCTGCAGCAAATGTCCCTCTGTGGGATTGAATGTTTAATGTCCCTATAGTGGCATTAAATCTTTGAGCAATTGTGATATGATCATCAATTTCTTTTTTATCAGCAAGCCCAGTGCCTCGCAACCTCGTTCATGATAGGAAACTATATAGGTTATATACTGCAATAAAAGTAAACTTTGAACTCGGTTACTGTGCCCCTCCCCAATGAAAACAATTAATGCCTAGTGCAAATAGCCTAGTGACAGAAATCAATAGATATTTGTAAGTTAGGCCTAACCAAAGAACCTATACCTACCTGGCCTAACTTATGCCTAGTTTATTAGGTCTCTTGTATGATCATAAATGAATGGACTATTGCCACACCATGTGACCATTCACCGCTCCCTTACGAAACTCCAATAGGCCTATTCGAAATTATCTCGATCTTACCTACCATAGTCTCACTTAGCCATTTTAATAATTTGTTGAGTTGTAAATAACACTCTGTCTTTCATAATCATACCTGTAACCACTCTTGTCTAAAATCGCTGTTTTCTAGGAGGAGATTTTTAATTTTTCGAGAGTTCTCCTCCTCTCCTCTGTCTTACTTTCTTCGGTGTGCTCGGCCCAGCTTTATCCATGATATAAGAGTATTCAGTCAGTCAATTAGTCATATGCTAGAAAATCAGTCTTCACAAAAACCTTATGCATTCCTACATGAGCGCACCACCACCACACTGTCAGTGACACCAGTCACACCATACTACAAACCACCTGGTAACGGTTATTGCAAATTTACAAGTGCAAGGCATGTTCATTCTGAACGTTTGCATTATCGGAAAATGAGAAGATTAAAAAAAATGGGTATGGTAGTTTATCATATGGATTTTATTGTGGTGTAGCACTGAAGGTAAAGGGCATTTAGACGAAAATATATATTTTCATAAAAATGTTTAAAAGTCCCTACGTCTTCAGAAATTTTGCAAGGGCGTCCCTACGGCAAGAAAAATTGGTTAAATGTCCCTATGATTGGCAACACTGGTCGCTAGCACTGACTACGTTCCCTGACGAAAGAAATATAAACAAAACGTCACCAAAATAGACAATTTGTTGCTTGCCAGTTATGGAAATTAATTTACTTATTTTTTTCGTCTACACTAATTTGTGTACACCAAATAATATTAACTTGAAACACAGGTTAAGAGATTAATGTAAAATACTGAACCAAAACAGTTTATTTACAGTTACAATAGAGTATATACCGAAGTACAAACATGTTTATCAATGTATTAAAAAATGTTTATACCGAGTGCATTGGTTTACTATATGTGAATGAAATACCTTAATTATTGTCTTTTACATACAGCCATCATTTGGTAGTTAAAGTTTCTAGCTTTCTCTTTTTATTCTTTTACTTTTACATACAGCTATCATTTGGTAGTTGAAGTTTTTAACTTTCTCTTCGTCACCCTCATAAACTAACTGCCTAAGTCATTTTTTTGCCCAAGTCGCAATCATGACTTAGTCATAGTGATAATAAGGCCTAAGTCACTGAGTGACTTAGACAGAAAGCTTTTTTGGGAAATCTATTCCACTTACTTTCTACTTCTGACTTAGGCAAGTATACCAGTAGGTGCGCCACATTTTGGAGAGTTGATTTGGGCAAAATTCCAAAAATCAATGAAAAATGACTTAGGCAGTTAGTTTATGAGGGTGACGTCTTTTTATTCTATTATATTTTACATACAGCTATTATTAGGTAGTTGAAGTTTCTAACTTTCTCTTTTTATTCTATTACTTTTACATACAGCTATTATTTGGTAGTTGAAGTTTTTAACTTTCTCTTTTTATTCAACTTTTTGTTAGCTACAATATAGTTATTTTCTTGGGAACAATAATTATTCAATAAAATGTTAGAAACCAATACTATTAATTTTGCTATTTTTTTCTGTACAATGACCTTCATTACTTATTGGAGCAGCATATTTATTATTTAACCTTTGATCTTTATATGGGGATTTTACACTCATTATTGTCCATCAAATGTAATTTAAAAAAAAAATTACATAATCTGCAACTTCTGAATAAAAAGGGAGACTGATTTTTTCCAAGAGTGGGTAAAGCTTGAATGAGATACTCGTTGAATATTTACAAAGCTAAATGAACACTTTGTTTCTCAAAGGTGGGCGAGGAGAACACTTTTCATGACAGTTAATAATAATGCCTCAAGAATAAACCATCTTCTATCTCAAGAAGTTTTTTCGGAGCTGAATGGTGCATAATTAATTTCATTTTCTAAAATATGATTTCCATCAAAGTAGAACTGTGGGAACTTCATTGTTTTATTTGTATCTTTCTGGCCAAGCCAATTATTCCTGGCACATCTCAACAAGTGTGCTGAATTTCTGTCTGTAATCAAAATATGGTTTCAAGTGAGTTCTGTCCACTGTCAGTACCCTCGTTTTGTCATTGGGTAGTAATGATTTACATTTATTCTTAATATACATCAGAAAATGAGTCATTTTGTTCTGACGCTGGGGTAAACTGCTTGGAGACACACTCCTGATGGTAGAGTACCTCGGCAATATTAGGTATTTCTCATCTCTCAGGAGTCTATAACTTTGAGGGGAACAATTACAAAACAAAGAAGACAATATTACCAGCTCAGATGAATAATCAAATTTATTCGGTCATTAACTGTAGTTGTTCAAATATGAATTTCAACACGGGCAAGTGTTTGACTGATCATCTAAAATTATTGCCATAGATGAAATCACTAATTTTACAACACCAATGCTATTGCAGGTTTTAGAAATACATTCAGCAATGCCAGCTCTCTGCAAGTTATTCAGTGTCTACTCAATGATATTCGTATCATGAACAGCTGTAGGAATCTTTAAATATCCTAAGTGATGTACTTCAGAAATATGAACAAATGCATGTACTATGCAGTTAGCCTTCACTGTAGGTAGGGTATTGTGTTGTACGTATGCTTTTTCATTAATCTGTACTCAACTGTTACCTGTGGAAGAGGAAAGATGGTCTTTTAATATATGTACGACATGTATATGTGAGCATTAAAACATAGTAATGCCATGAGGTTAGGTTAGTTATTGACATCCCTCCTGTTTTGTACCTGTATCCCTACAATACTAGGCCAGTCTAATTTTATTCACCTCAACCAAACTAGGTCCAATAAGATTTGTCCCTTACCTTTGACCACTGACAATGGTAACTTGCCTCTTTCCTCATCACTATACTGTACATCCACTTGTGATGAACTTATAACTTCTATGTCTGTGCCATTTCCAAAGCTCTTGCTAAGTCTTGCAATAGGAGTTGTTTGACATAGGCTACACTGGGTGTTCTGTGACATAGGCTACACTGGGAGTTGTTTGACATAGGCTACACTGGGAATTCTGTGACATAAGCTACACTGGGAGTTGTTTGACGTAGACTAAACTGGGAGTTGTTTGACATAGGCTACACTGGGAGTTGTTTGATATAGGCTACACTGGGAGTTCTGTGACATAGGCTACACTGGGAGTTGTTTGACATAGGCTACACTGGGAGTTGTTTGACATAGGCTACACTAGGAGTTGTTTGACATAGGCTATACTGAGAGTTGTTTGACTTAGGCTACACCGGGAGTTCTGTGACATAGGCTACACTGGAGTTGTTTGATGTAGGCTAAACTGGGAGCTGTTTGACATAGGCGACACTGGAGTTGTTTGATGTAGGCTAAACTGGGAGCTGTTTGACATAGGCGACACTGGGAGTTGTTTGACATAGGATGTATGGGAGTTGTTTGACATAGGCTACACTGGGAATTCTGTGACATAGGCTACACTGGGAGTTGTGTGACGTATGCTACACTCGGAGTTCTGTGACACAGGCTACATTGGGAGTTGTGTGTTAAGTCTAATTTATGTGAATTCTACTAAAATTCAATCAAGTTAAACCAGCCTTTCTTTATATTGCACTTTACCTTGCTGCTCACAACACCTACCTAAATCCCTTTTTCTGGCTACAGAATTCTTAGGCTATACCTGGGTGTAGGCTATACTTGCACAGGCCGGACAAACCTAACTGCATGTTTATTTGCACTGCTGACATGGCATAGCGCTGGTTTCAGTGTGATGAATGCAGACTTTATATTGCAGTCAAAAGTTATCCTAATGTTGAATGGAATGGAATATGAAATTGGGGCTTGAAGGCAAGCACTGGAATCCAAGGGATTATTCAGCACTAGTTATCGTAATGTTATCCAGAGGCAAAAGTCAAATACTTGTTGCAATGAACTTAGTGTTGAGTTTACCTACTTACCATAGTAAGTTCGTCCAATAAAACACACATGATATATCCATGGGATGCTACTTCATTATGCCATGTGAGTTTTACGGTCCAATTAAAAAATAAAACAACGGGACCACGAGAAAACCTCGTACTCAAATGATTTATGGGATGGATGCTCGAGAGAGAAAGAATCGCTAACCTCGGACTACCAGGGTCGACGTCATCACGTCATGACATCATATCCAACAGGCCTTGTCTCTCGGTGGTCTTGGTTTCACCGAGACCAAGGCATGACGGATATGACGTCATGACGTGCTGACATCGACTCTGGTGGTCCCATGCTGGCGTTTTTTCTCTCTCGAGCTTCTTTCCCGTGCATCACTTACATATGAGGTTTTCTCCTGGTTCCATTGTTTTATTTTTCTAATTGGACCGTAAAACTTATATGGCATAATGAAGTAGCAGCCCATGGATATATCTCTTGTGTTATGTTGCAGCCCATGGATATATCTCTTGTGTTATGTTGCAGCCCATGGATATATCTCTTGTGTTATGTTGGACAAACTTACTATGGTAATAGATAAACTCAACAATAAGTTCACTTTTGTCTTTGGATGACATTACGAAAACTATCGCTGTATAATCCCTCGATTCTAGTTCTTGGCTTCAAGCCTAAATTTCATATTCCATTCCATTCCACATTAGGATAACTTTCAACTGCACGTTACATCACGTCGGGAGCTTAAACAAACATGCTGTTAGGTTTTTCTGATAAGGTAACATAAGTCAGGCCTGTGCAAGTATAGCCTACACCCAGGTATATCCTAAGAAAGCTGTAGCCTGAAAAAGGGATTTAGGTAGGTGTTGTGAGCAACAAGGTAAACTGCAATATAAAGACTGGTTTAGCCTAGATTGAATTTTTAGTAGTAATCTAATATAGGCTAGCCTATGTCAAACAACTCCCAGTGTAGCCTACGTCAAACAACTCCCAGTGTAGCCTACGTCAAACAACTCCCAGTGTAGCCTACGTCAAACAACTCCCAGGGTAACCTATGCCAAGCAACTACCAGTGTAGCCTATGTCGAGCAAATCCCAATGTAGCCTACGTCAAACACCTCCCAGTGTAGCCTATGTCAAACAGCTCCCAGTATGGCCTATGTCAAACAACTCCCAGTGCAGGACTTTGCAAGATCTTTGGAAGTGGCACAGACATAGAAGTTATAGGTTCATCACAAGTGGAAGTACAGTATATTGATCAGGAAATAGGCAAGTTACCATTGACAGTAGTCAAAGGTAAGGGACAAACCTTATTGGACCTAGATTGGTTAAGGTGAATTAAATTAGACTGGTCTAGTATTCTGAGGGTTACAGGTACAAAGCAGGTTAAAACTTTATTTTACTTGTGCGGCCTGACTCCCGCCAGTCGTCGACCGGGACAGGTTCCTCATACATAAATAGACATAACCTTTCCTATAGTGCTAGGTCCTGACCTAACCATATCTTACCTACCTAACATAACTTAGGGCGACATAACCTGACCTGGCTGGGGGGTGACCCCCCAAAAAAGGCTGCAACCCATCCCGGTTAGTGACTGGCGGGAATCAGGCTGCACAACTAAAGTAAAGTTTTACCCAAAACAGGAGCCTACAGAAGGAATTTCAACAACTAACCTAACCTAACCTCATGGCCTTGCTATGTTTTAATGCTCATATGTACATGTTGTACAAATATTAAAGGACTTCTTTCCTCTTCCACAGGCAACAGCTGAGCACAGATTAATGAAATAGTATACTGTACACCACAATACCCCACCTACAGTTAAGCTAACTGCACAGTAAATGCATTTGTTCATGTCGCTTAAGTACATCACTTTGGAGATTTAAAGATTCCTACAGATGTTCATGATACGATTATCACTGAGCAGAGAGCTGACATTGCTGAGTGTATTTTTATAACTTGCAATAATGCAATAACATTGCTGTTATAAAATTAGTGATTTCATTTTTGGCAATAATTTTAGATGATCAATCATTCAAACACTTGCCTGTGCTGAAATTCGTATTTGTACAACTACAGTTAATGACTGAATAAGTTTGATTATTCATCAGAGCTGGTAATATTGTCTTCTTTGCTTTGTAATTGTTTCCTTCAAAGTTTTAGATTCCTGAGAGATAAGAAATTCCTAATATTGCCATGTTACTCTACCATCAGGAGTGTGAGTTTCCAAACAATTTACCCCAGCATCAGAACAAAATTACTAAAATTTTCGGATGAACATTAAGAATATATGTAAACAATTACTACCCAATAACAAAACAGTGATACTGATTGTGAATGAAACTCACTTGAAACCATATTTTGATTATAAAGGCGGAAATTCAGTACATTTGTTGAGATGTACCAGGGATAATTGGCTTGGCCAGAAAGATACTAATAAAACAATGTAGTTCCCACGGTTCTCCTTTGATGGAAATCATATTTTAGAAAATGGAATTCAATATGCACCATTCAGCTTTGAAAAACTTCATAAGATAGAAGATGGTTTACTCTTGAAACATCCATATAAACTGTCATGAAAAGCGTTCTTTTCCTCCTCTACCTTTGAGAAACAAAATGTTCAGATAGTTCGACAAATTTTCAATGAGTATCACATTCAAGCTTTACTAACTCTTGGAAGGAATCGGTTTCCCTTTTTATTTGGAAGTTGCAGAATGTAAATTTTTTTTCTTTTTTACATTTGGTGGACAATAATGAATGTAAAATCCCCATATAAATGTCAAAGGTTAAATAATAAATATGCTGCGCCAACAAGTAATGAAGGTCATAGTACAGAAAAAATAGCAAAATTAATATGGGCGTCTACTAACGTTTTATTGAATAATTATTGTTTTCAAGAAAATAACTATATTGTAGCCAACAAAAACTTGAATAAAAAGTTGAAACTAACTACCAAATAGTAGCTGTATGTAAAAGATAATAATTAAGTTATTTTATTCACATGTAGTAGAATAAGCCATCTTCTTTGTGATGTATGTAAACCAATATACTGCCGTCTTGTAATTTGACGTTAACACCATTTATGTATAAACATTTTTTAAAGATAAACTTAATACAATGATAAACATGTTTGTACTTCGTATACCTGTATACTGTATTGCAACTGCAAATAAATTGTTTTGGTTCAGTATTTTATATTAATCTCATAACCTGTGTTTCGAGTTAGTATTATTTGGTGTACACAAATTAATGGAGACGAGAAAAAAAGTAAATTATAACCATAACTGGTAAGCAAAAAATGGTCTATTTGAGTGACGTTTTGTTTACATTTTTTCGTCTGGCAGCGTAGTCAGTGCTAGCGACTCGGACTACCCTTGCCTACGGCACAATACATCGAACAGGCCTTTTCTTGGTTTCACACGGTCAAGCATGTTAGACAACACGATGTTTGTGAGCATGTTTGACCGTGTGAAAAGGGTAAACATGTTGGACGGATGTCTGATCGGGTGACATGGGTCTGACTTTTGTGAGTGGGGCTTGCTTGTTCATGTCCATATGTGATAGTCTGAACATGCATCAGTCTCAGACCGTCATATATATTCAAATCCTGGGGAAGTAACATCTATAGCAGCTCCTTCGGTGACAGACTGGACTATTATTTTCAGAATGAATGACATGTCTTGCGTTAAGGACAAGGAAAGGGAAATCATGATGGATTTCATTGACATATGTAGGAAGCGTATAGCTTTGTGGAAAGTGAAATTGAACGAATACTCTAGAAGGAATTTAAGAAATAAAGGTATAGATGAGTTGCATGAAAACCTAAAAGAACTCGACCCTCATTGCATGTCGGATGATGTGATGAAAAAATCAACTGTCTACGTAGTTCTTTTAGAAGGGAACTTCGAACACATGAGAGCTCTAAGAAGCGAGGCAATTTAACTGCTGATATTTACACGCCCACTCTCACATGATGTTCATACGTGATCAAGACTTGCCACGAGGAGCACATCAAATTTGGATTCTACTAATATTGATAAGGAGGTGAGTTTTAATTAGTCCGAAGTTGGAGAAAAATTAAGTTGAGTGTTTAGATCACTTACTTGAACTTTTATTTGATGTTACTGAAATAACTCAGATTCACCATGCAAATTTGAATGAATGAAAATTACTATTTGAGGGGGAGCCAGACATAGTTCTAAATAAACCATTTGAATCATGACTCGATTAAACTTATCATAATTTTCGTATTTATTTAATTTGGAAAGAAATATGACGGCACAATGTTTTACTCAATTTTAATCATGCTGTATGTACAGATTTAGAGGTGAGCATTACTCTTTAGACTAGGCCTAACTTACCTATTTTCATGAATTACACGAAGTTTCTTTGCCATGCTACTGCACCCCCATTAACAAAGTAATCGTTAAATCTATCTCTTATTGCTTTTGCCAAAGCTTTTAGTTAAATGCCTCACATATCTTGCTGTCTGGCAATTGAGTTAAGCCTGAGTACAACATGGCTTAGCTTAAGAATTGCATGCTTTTTGGCGCAAGACAGCTGTCTTATACTAACTTTTGCATTACACGAAACCAGTTCTAGAAAAGAAAACTTTTATAAGTAATCCAATATGCAAGATGTTTTAATGAACAAAGAATCTAGCAGAATGTGTGCCAGTGTAAACTGAAGAATTAAAGAAAATGCGGAAGTCAAGAGTTTCCATACCTCAACCTTAACTTGGGTATTAGGATTCTTCGGACTTTAACTTCATGTCTTGTTAAGAGATTATAAGTATTTGTAATAGCCTAAGTTGAGTCTAGAATTAGTATGTATAGTCTCAGTAACTGTCGTGAATGAATAGTGGCCTCCGAACCAAATGTTACAATACATAAAAAAAAAAAAATGTGCACTGTGTCAACTAATTCGCCTGCGAATGTACATTTTCAGTTGTTTTAGCAAGTTCTAAAATGTTACGTTTCTGTATTTCTCCCCTATTAAGTTACAGGACGAGAAGAATTGTAGGGAATTATATAATGTCTTCCTGACTCAAGAGAGATCGAAATAGCCTACTATTAAATTGTGTATTGCGTTTTCTCAACCCCTTATTACAATTTGTCGTTGCTGTGTTAATAGAAGTATCTGTTTTCTAACCTGCTTTATTTTCATTGCTTATGGTTTCAATTTCTGTTTTGTTTGCCCTTTTCACATATTTATGGATATCATATCCCACTGGAGCTAGTTTTGCAAATTAAAGCTCACTGATAGACAGCTCATCGGGACTTTAGAGAAGAGGAAATGCAAAGGAGAAACGGTCTTAGAACATACTCCGCAACACCCGATCCTAAATATATGGCAAAGTTTTCGGAACTTTTATCACTCCCAAAAGCTGTGCTTTACTAAGCAACAGTCAAAACACTCATGATATAAAAGAAATTATCCAAAAGTGCTGCAAAGAAAAACTCGATGGACATGTCCCCAGTTATAAAGGAAGGTTATAAGTTGTGTTACTGCAAGCTGAAAACAACTCGTTCTAGTAACACCACTGTTCACGCAAATGATAGCATAATGTTATTTTGAAAAAAAAAGTGAGGATACTGAGATTGAAAATGAGGGTTAGTTGAGCTGAAACGACCTTGCGACTTTTACTTATATGACTGCGTTTTAGCGTCTGTGTCTGCAGTCAGCTAACACTTTCATCCATTAGAACTTTTTAGCCTCATAATTTTTTTTTACAGTGTTGCAGTTTGAATGATTTAGATCGTCTTTATGAATTACTTGAAGGGCTCGACACCGCCTAGTAGTGTTCCGGTTTTGATTTAGAATGATTTAGGTCGACATATAAAAACAAAGAAAATGTATTGAGCCTACAGAAAACGTGGCCCATACTATTTAATGGCAGACAATAACAAATAGCTATCACCCGCTTGTTGCTTAAACTGCCATTTACATTAGATTTTGAGGAGCGTGTTTTGTCAAGAGCTTATTTTATGTTTTCTCTACCTGAATGTACTCCAGCATCATGCGTAAGTGTAGTGGCGGTGTGAGGTAAAATAAAAACACCGTACAACAAAGCATAAACATGTCTTTAACAGTTGATTTTTTTACTTGTGTACAGCAAATTTTGCATACGGCTTTCGGGTGGATGCGCGAGTCGGATTTCCATATGATGTATTCTACTGATCTTTTAAAATAGCTATGGATTAATAAAGTAATTAACATATACATAGTGCCACTAAATGTATTTAGGCTTGTAAAAAAGAGAATCTCGTTCTCTTATATATAATATATATATATATATATATATATGTGTGTGTGTGTGTGTGTGTGTATACATATATATATATATATATATATATATATATATATATATATATATAATATATATATACATATATATTAAATATGTGACCGAGCAATCTCCGTACGATTATTTCTACGGTATGGTTAGTTTGCATGCATGCAAAAGATAATTAAGCTTACAAGAAAATTCATCATTCAGTAATTAAGGGTACTTTCTTAAATTCTCATCACTTGATTGGAATGCATATATTTATTAAAGGGCTAAGTACACATGAAAGTATCCGCACAGGGCAGCATACACATACTTCCTTGTACGATATTTCTTGTTTTTTTAATTTTCTTCAAAACTCATAGCGGACTTACACTGTTATGGAGACCCCCGTGGAACCAGCTACAGTAGGGCAACATTCAACAAGGTCCAAAGCACTTTGCTGCCCTCGCAAGGACCTCGATGCCCTAATGGCGAGAGCCTGATGATGGTTTGGAGTACCTGAAAATGGAGTCATGCTGTGGCACCTTTCCCATCAGCAGCAAGGGCTGAGTGAACACTGCTTCCTTCAGTTAGGTAGTTCCAAAACAGAAAAGCACATTTTTTTTTATCTCACATGTCAAAGTCCCTGATATGTATAAACAATTTGTATACCTTAAACTTTTAAACTAAAGAGTGGATGAAAATCGAGGAAACATTATATGCATGCACGATACACCTTAGAATGATGAGATAAAATGGAAAAGACCACTGCCAATATAGAATTGTGTTTTAGACACTTGTGGGAAAGCTTCTACGTGAAGTACACTTTACAAAATACTACAGTTTTGTTGTGAGATTTCATTTAAAAAAGGATAGATATGAGTAATTCATTTCTGCTTCACAACTCATGATAATCATTGTCACTTATACCTTCAGCACGGTCCTACCCTATGAAAGAAACGCTGAGCACACGTTCTCCTTTCCTTGGTCATGCACTAAGCTAACTAGTTCAAAAATTTAATGTCATGCATTACTTGTTGGCCGGTGAATAGCAAAATAATAAATCTGACTCGATAACTCAGCTACGACCTTGACTGGAATGTGAGCTGCCTGAACTTCCAACACCATGCGGTATTTTTAACTTTTCCTGTTCATAACTTGTAAATGCTACTCATTTACTGCAAACTTTCCTACCTACTCTATCTTATTCATATAACAGTGATATTAATATTACTTACCTTGGCCTGTATCCTTCTTTGCTTGGGAGATATCGCATGATATTAATATGATCTGACTTTCAGCTTTGTATTAATTCATATTTAATTTATTCCAAGTTCTTTATATCTCTGTAGGATAGCTAGCAACAGCTAGTGGCTAATTAAATACAGAGATCCGTAGCAAGATGTCGCCAATGTTATGTGGACCGGTCGGCTAATTAGTTATTATTTACTTGATTGGGTTCATATCGCCTTGCTTTAAGTAAGACCCGCGTAATTCTGTCAAATAAGGCTAAAATTAAACTCTAAAGGATGGATATTTAATAGATTAGGTCGCCAGCTGAAAATTAGTTTAACAGGAAACAGGTTTATGGCATCCACATGAATTAATTCAGCAACACTACTGGAAGACTAGTTTCAACAAAAGTAACAATAAAAAGGAAATGGATTATTTACAGGAGCTAACAGCAGCTCAAAATATTAGTCCTAATCAAGACAAAATACCTCAATGCTACATGGAAATGAACGCAACAGAATTATATGCCTCTTCAAAATGCTTTATAAGGCAGTTGATTGCAATGAACGTCGGATTGAGGCTTCTTGGCACTGATGATGCAGATTCTTCTCCAAGAAAGAGGATTTGCTCAGGCCCAAGGTGTACACACTTCTGTAAAAGACGTATCCAGATAACAATCTTGCACGACAGAAACTCTCACTCGCTATTACTTAATCACAAGGGGATGAATCTTATATCAAGAATAATACTTTTAACACCATGCAGGATAAGTT